>NC_052507.1:47352684-47497684 GCF_014356525.2 Nilaparvata lugens
GGGGTGTACCAAAGACAGTAACATCAAAGTCATACAAAGCTCCCAAAACAAGGTGCTGAGAAACATTGCTGATGCTCCTTGGTACGTCAGAAACAGCGACCTACACAGAGACCTGTAAGTCGACCTCGTATGCAGCGAAATCCAGAAGCATGCAGAGAAACACGAGGCTCGACTCCACGAACACGACAACATCGAAGCAATCCAGCTGCTAGAATATGAAGGATTTGCGAGGAGGCTGAAAAGGAAGAAGCCATTTGAACTGGTCTAGTGCTGATTCAAGTGTCTTGTGTCCAGTGAAAAGTAGAGCAGTGGAAATGAGTGAAACCCACCCGTCTAGTACAGTCATAATCAGTGTACTGATAATATTAGAATTTGAATAGGAGACCCTATGGAGTATTCTCTTGTATGAAGTATTTGTCAGTATTATAGGTCAGGAAAAAGTTTCTCATTAGTCCCTAGCCTAGATAGCAATGTATCGTTGAATAAAAAGGAAAATCTTCATCTTGCTATTATTACTACTCTTCTGTGATTAATTTTTTTTATCTTCTGAATACTGTACAAGCTCATGGTGAAAATTCTTCCGTCTTCGGGTAGTGAATTTATTCCTGTTTAATTCTTCTCGTTTTCTGTTTAAAGTATGTATTGTGAGTCAAAATCAATCCTAAGAAAATTTGAACTCGCCTTGGGAATTCTACCTAGCTTTATCAAATATTCCAAAACTAGAATCGAACAAGATCCTTTCAGATCACACCATTCATCTGCAATCGATATTAAGGACAATGTAGCTTTGTGGTATTGCTGTCTCCAATAACAGTTATGAATAAACTCACGAACATTCTAACTAAATTTGATAATGATTAGGTAATGGAAAGAAATATACAAGGAGTATCCTTAGTTTTTCTCTTTCATTCAGTGTTTTCTTGTAAACATGAAAATGATGAATAAATAAAAGATTAGATCGAAATGCAAAATCAACGAACAAACAAAATCCATCTACAGTAACTGATAGTTACTCGTTGAATAATTATAACAAGCTGTAGCAATATGCACATCAGAGTGTATTGGACTCTGAAGAATTATATACATTTCAAAGGAATAATTGACAAAGGAGAGATGTAGAAAGATAAATTCTTGTTGTATTGAAAATCATAGCGAAAATGAGAATTATTGAGAAATGTTATGAATCAACACACAATACCCCAACAATATCACGTGTGAGATGAACATATTGTAGATGCAATGTAGCAAAAATAGTGATCAGCTGAGTGAATGAGTTCTTCCTCATTGTAATAATTATTCCAACTGCTATTATGATACACAGAATAATTGAGTTGTCGACTATATTTGAGGCACATGCTTCGCTAGCATTTATAATAATGAGCTCGTTGTGAATATTAAATGATGTTCTCACTATGAGCTCTCTAGGCGCATTGCTACCATTTAATTATTTTGCTCGATTCATTATACCTCCAACTGCAGCTATAATGTTGCTAATTCACACATACAGTACACAGATGATAATTATGTGAACAATGAAGCAAATTCAAAACTTTCCTCTCTATTCTATAACGAAGCTTCTCCCTTTTTGAAAACTGCATGAACAGCTTCCTGTAATATACTCTACTGCTTATCATAATTGTTGGATTTAGTTTGTCGGTTCTTGTTTGGAATCTTGTATCAATTTATATTTTCGTTAGTACTCAGAATCAATCGATTAATTTGAAAATTATTCCAAAGGGCAAGAAACAAGCGCTAGGATCTAGAATAGTGATAAACCTTGAAAATTTACGTAGTTCCTCCTCATTCAGGTGATGAATAAACTCTCTCTGTAGCAGCAGTTTTATCAAGCCTTGATCAATTTGTCACACCGGCCATGGAAGATTTTGAATACCAATAGGATTGCGATTCACATATCAATTTTATTCATACCTCTTGCAGCGAATTACAAGAGTCCAATTTCAATGATGTGGCATGATCGGGCTACTCATCACTTTAATTCTGAATAATGGACTACTTGTAAAGATTCGTGTCCTGTTATCATCCTGAGAAGTGCTGCAGCTTTCGTCCTTGGCAGTCGAGAAGACACCTTCAGTGCATGGTTGGAAATAGTCCCATCTCCTTTTTAGCATTATCATGCAATCAATGTATCATGCCGCTTAGCAGTAATTCGGGCAATGAATGGAAGATAAAGCTGTGAGTCAAGAATTCCTGCATGTCAAGTGTTCTTCACAAATAGAATAATATTCATTTGTTATCGGAGCTTGAAAAAACTCTATTCAGTGAAAAATAGAGAACAGTAATGCAAGTTTCAAAGATAACCTTCTCTTAAAGAGGCAGCCTCAAATCTGATTCCCATCTAAAAATTCTGGAGAAGCCTTTAAAATTAGAAATTTTGAATTTTCCTATAAAAGAAACAAGAACTCGTTTCATTCTATCTTTGGTACAACTGATCTCAAATTCATTGAGATGGACGCACATGGATCCGTATACTTGAATACAACATCCAGATTTGAAAAGTAACTGCATAGCTTCTTGATATCATTCATGAATAAGTGAACGATCAATCCAGAGAAACAATGGATCTAATGGCGAGTACGATTTGCATGCACCACTAATAGTTCAAACGATGGAATAAATTGAGATTTTTTAAGAAAGCATTCCTTTAAAGAGGAAAATCTTCTCTCCATCTTCGACGGAGATGGTGAGTGTTGGCAATTTGAGAAGTTTTTTCAAAGCACTCATATTCACTGATACCCTCATATATATAATACTAGCCGTCAGGCTCGCTTCGCTCGCCATATCCGTCTTGCCAGGGGGCTCCGCCCCCTGGACCCCCGACTGGATCGTGCAAAAATGAAATCAGCGGGCTCGAATCGCTCGCCTGCATGTAGACCTCAGCGGAACCTCTGTACCGAATTTGAACATATTAAGTCAATTTTGATCTCGAAAAACACCTGTTACTATATCGGCGTATCTTTGGCGAACAAAATTCTTCCACCTCAGCTAAACCTGTGTACTGAATTTTTTTTTAACATATTCCCTTCAATTATTGAAAAAGGTGAGGAAACGCAGAAAACGCTAATTTTGGCAATGAGGTCCTGGATAAATGCATTTCAATCTTCAACTTGGTGCCAACCTAACAAAGTCAACTCAACATGATGCCAACCTGATAAAATTTTTAATTTAGTTACCAGAACAACTGATTCGAAGAGGTACTCTCTTTAGATTATAATTGTATATTAACATATGGTATAGACATTTCAATTATAATTTTAAGATATTGGAATAAGAAGAATATACATGCTAAAAGAACTTTAAACCTTTAAAAACCACCCTTAGAGTTAAAATATCGCCAAAAGATTTCTTAGTGCGCCTCTAAAGGGCCAACTGAACATACCTACCAAATTTGAACGTTTTTGGTCCGGTAGATTTTTAGTTCTGCGAGTGAGTGAGTGCCATTTCGCTTTTATCTATATAGATATCAATTTTGGGTAATTAAATCATATTTTATTTTGTCAGCTTATGATCCATCTGAATTGTGAGTCGAGTGGGTCATGTTTATCGGTTATTTCCTTGATACTGTAACTTCAAGAAGAAGAGTAACGGAAGAAACGTTGATAATGAGTACTTGAATCTCATTTCTCTCATAAATTCTAGAAATGTGAAGCCTGCAATTTGTTCGATTAAAGGAAATGCTCTCAAGACATTGAGATTCAAATATTGGTTATTAGAAGTAATGAATGAAAAACTCACTAAAGAATCAACTCATCAAACACAATTATCATCAAACTGCAATAGCAACAGGAAGTTGCTGTTTTCCTTTCCTCAAAACTACTTATAATAAGGAAGAACATTGCCTGTTAGATCTACAACAAACGGCTACTGAAAACTAACTTTTCAGGGATGCTTTTAATATTTGTAACTGAGCTATGTTTACAAATGACATGTATGAAAGAGAATTCATAAAGCTGTTGAGGTTTCCATGCATACATAGGAACGAGCGAGAGAGTATGGAAACGAATTGGTCATTGCAGAGCGAATAATCTGTTGCCAATGCATCTGCATCATCTAGTCGTCAAAACTAACAGACAAGCCTCCCGGCAGTCATTTTATTAAAATCTACTTTTGTTCAATAAAACACACAAAACAATAATGCTTTCCTGTTGAAGTTTGTGTGAATTTCCATTTCTATTTATTCACTATACTAACAACTGACCTTGTCTAATAACCTTATTCTGATTTGATTTTTCACAGTTCCATTTATCAATGAAAGAGTTGAATTTTTCAAGTATTCGCAAAAAGAAATCACTGTCGAAATAGTTACCTTTGCTCAATTAAAAAACTTGAAAAAAAGTGAAGTGATCAAGGGATGAAGTGGATCATCCTCATTGATAAGGATTCGAATGTAGTCAATGAGAATGTCTGCCCTATTTTTTCTAAATTTTATAATAGAATTCTAAAGGTTAAGAAACCTCTCCAGTGTTGGAACCTTACAATATTGGAATGGATATACAAGACGATCTCTAGATTCAAAATTAAGATTGCTTTTCTTGTTGAAAGCATCATTTAATGATTTAGTTTTAAACAAATGATCGCAACCCCTTGGAAGGATTCGTGATCAATTACGTTACTATGAAGCAACAATTGAGTAATAAACAACGTTCGTTTCTCTGTTTCAACAGCAAAGGTTCAACTAAACAAACATCATTGTTTCTATTTTCTGTGACTAGATCCAAAACTAACACTAAGGAGGAATCCATATGACGAAAAAGAAAAGGAATATAAAGGATCGTACAGACTGATGCGAAGTCTGGACTAGATCCAAAACTAACACTAAGGAGGAATCCATAATGACGAATATGAAAAGGATTATAAAGGATCGTACAGACTGATGCGATGCGCGACACACAAACGGAACGTCAGCATTAAGCAAGATAATTGCAAATTTCTGAGAAAAACATGTGCAAGTTTAACACTACATGACTGATTTTTCATAAATTCTTATACTTATGTTATAGTAGTAGTTGATATTGATCAAATTCGAAACTGATTTCATCTACTGAATAATTATTGCCTGTCGGGTTGATCTAGTAGTGAGGTTTGAAACTTCAGTCTTCTAGCACAACCTTGCTCGTGGGTTCGAGTCTCGCGGACGGCATCTCATCCTTTTCATTACCCACGCACAAGCTAACAGCTCATTTCAGCATCAAAAGCAATTCAATAGTTATTTGTATATCTAGAGTGAAAAGTACAACTTTTTCTCCCTGTGGGGAAGAGTTTGAAGCCCGAGGCGAAGCCGAGGGCAACAATTTTCCCGAGGGAGAAAAAGTATTTTTCTACAACATCGCATAAAACAAGAATTTACATACTGAATTTTCCTCATAAAACAGCTTATATCTGAGGAGAATCTACTTTTTACTTCGCTAACCATCTGCGCATGCGCAGTAGATTCACTTTATAATAATAATAATAATTCGTTTATTTCACTGCATTTTTACAATAATTGGTAATACAAATACATACATTAAACATAATGGTTGAAGATTACAATTGGTAATACAAATACATACCTTAAGCATAATAATTGAAAATAGATAATGATATTAAGCATGTAACAGAATATTAGGCATGTAACCACTGTGCATCCCTCTTTAGGCTAAACCTGTGTTGAGGGATGTCTCGCTCTCTACCCAGAAAAAAAATATATAAGAAAAAAAAAACATGCCTAGATTTGAATGAATGAATGAAGACAGCAAAAAAAAATGTAAATAATATTACACCTCTATTAAACGTTTTTCTTCATAGAAGCGATTAAGTCTATTCTTAAACAAATTATAACTGGGTGCATCTGATATATCTGATTGCAGTTTATTGAAAAGTCTTGGTCCCTTATTATGCTCGATAATCATTCGCGCATGCGCAGCAGAGTTTCTTTAAGCTCGCTATTCAGCTTGATGATAAGCAGCTCGCCAAAAGTAGGTCAGATATTAACCTAAAAAGTCGGTAATTGTACCGGTACTGCAGCGATGACAAATTATTATTAACTCCGCCAGATATAAGTAATTTAACAGGTTTGTGCAGTTGTAGAAAAAATGTTGTATTCGCGCGTAAAGCTTCTTTATTGCTCTTGCAAAATCATCACACTCCGCTTCGCATTGCATGATAACTGTTTCGCGTAAGCTTTAAAGTCGCACATTACACTATTAATACATAAATAGCTATTTTCACTCATGATCTAAACAACATTTTTCCCCCATCTACATTTCTTTATAGAAACTGCAAATCAAATCATTATAATAACTTACGTTATTGGTGACAATGTAAACAACATAACCTAAAATCGTCGTCGTCGTCTTCCTAAGAGGATTAGGCAATTTGCCTGTTCCGACTTCAAACTCACCATCACATTCATCTTTTACGGGGTCTGCCCACACTTCTCCTTACAACCGGGTTATACAACATGACTGCCCTGGGAATCCTGTCGCTCCCCATCCTTTCAACATGATCTTTCCAGTTTTGCCGATTTTCTTCAATCTTCTGCCATATGGAGATTATGTTGAGCTCGCTTCTTATATCGACATTATGAAGCCTATCTTCCCTTGTGCACCCTTTTACTGCTCTTAAAAACCTCATTTCGGCAGCCTGTAACCTACTCCATTCTTTCTTCTTATGTATCCAAGATTCAGAGCCATATAAGAGCGTTGGAATAGCCATAGCCTTATAGAATTTAAGTTTTGTCTCTCTCCTGGCTCTGTTTCTCAAAGTCCTATTTATTGTTCCACAAATGGATTGGAATCTATTCAATTTTACACTCAAGTCTTGGTCCATTTCATAGGTTATATCACAACCAAATACTTGAAGTGTGATACTTGTTCCAGGACTTTATTATCGAGAACTATTTTAGATCTCAATGGATATTTTCACTGGAAAGCCATTACCTTCGTTTTCCTGAATGAGATCTTCATGCCATACTCAGCACTGAGGAGATTCAGATGGTATAATACTCTCTGCAGATCATCCTCAGTATCTTGCAATATTACCTGGTCATCAGCGAACCACAGTAAACTGAGAATCATCGTAGGAGATATCTGGATGCCTCCTTGTATCGTTTGCTTCCAACTACTACACAGATCATCAGCATAGACATTGAACAATGTTGGAGAGAGAGGACAACCTTGTCTTAAGCCAACATTGGTGCGAATTTCCTGTATTAATGAACCTGAACAATCCAAGATTATAGTCGTTCCATGATACAAGCTCTTGATAACCTCAACTAGATGGATTAGGAAACCTTTTCTTATTAATTTTTCAAATAATAACACTGTCGACTTACTTTGTCAACCGCTTTTCCGTAGTATACAAATGCAAGGTGTGTCTCTACATTAAATTCTACTCATTTTACAATTATCTGCTTTAATGAAAAAACATCGTCAATACAAGACCTTTCTTTTCTAAAGCCGGCCCGCTCTTCTGATAAAAGCACATCCGAGATTTTTCTGAGCCTATTGTTCAAGATTTTACTGTATAGCTTATACACATTGCTCAATAAACTTATCCCTCTATAATTATTTGGATTATTCCTGCTGCCTTTTTTAAAAAGTGATATAACTATCGCTTTTTCCAATCTTCAGGAATATACCTTGAGGTCCAGCACATGTTTATCAGGTGAAGTAGGCGAAATTTTAAAAGTGTGCCTCCATATTTAGTAGTTCTGAGTTTATGTGATCCAATCCTGTTGCCTCTCTATTCTTGGTTTGTCTAAGGGCTTCTTCTAATTCCTCCGTTACCATCTATCTTTCTTTGCAACTGTTGTGTTTTTCCATAAATGGTACATCACTTTTGTACGATAAATCCTTATAGTGCTGAACCCATTCTTCTTTGCCTATGTTTCCTATTTCAGCCATTTCCTTCACATCACTATTGAAGTGTTTTATTAGTTAATTGGCAACTTCCTGCCTCCCATGTAAATCATCCTCAATTCCTGAAATGAACCTGTCCCATGTGCTTCATGTGCTTTCCTGACAATAGTTTTTGCTATATTGTGATTTATTCTATAATTTTGTTTTGCCTGATCTGTTGGAGATTGTAGTAACTGTTTGTGAGCCTTCTGCTTATTCCTTATTGCTTCAGGAATCTCTTCGTTCCAAATTTTCAAACCTTTTGTCTTTTTTTTTAATTTTTGCGTGCCAAGCGTTTCGTAGGCTACATCTTTTAGTGTATCTCTTTCAATGTTCCATTCTCCCTCCACCGATGATGCAGTTGGCCGCATAGAGAGCTTCTGTGTTAGTCTGGTCTGATATAAATTCCTGACACTCTCGGTTTGTAAGAGGTAGACCATATAAGCTTCGTTTTCTCCTTTTTGTGTGAGTTTCTTTCTTTTCCTCCACTTGGCCCACATCTGTATTTTCGAAGCTACTAAATAGTGGTCACCTTAGATGTCACTTTCTCTGTATACTCTAGTATCTTGAACTTGACTTGACATTTTCTTATCAACTATAACACAGTCAATCAACGATCTGTAGCCTCTTGCTGCCCAAGTGTATTTTGTGAATGTCCTTTTTTTTGAAGAAAGTATTTGTGATTTTCAGATCATTTTATGTACAGAAATCACGTGAATGTCTCCCATTCTCATCCAAATGACATTCTCCAAAAGTTCTTACCACCTGTGGAATTGGCTGATTTCTAACACGAGCATTCAAATCACCAGCAACAATGACATAGTCTGATTTCTTACAAGATTTCAGTTGTCGCTGTAGAATGTCATAAAACTCTATAGTTTCTGCCTTCCTTCCTTCCTCTGGAGCATACACCCAATCAATGTCAAAATGCCTCTGTCTACTTTGAATGTGATTCTTATAGCTCTTTCATCGACAAAGACATAGCTCTCTATTCTATTTTTCCATTTCCGGTCAACCAACACCATCACTCCAGCACAAGCTCTCCTATTTCGTTCAACACCACTCCAAACCTCCACGTAATCTCCCCAATCCTTGTTGCCTTTTAGCTTTTTCTTGGTCTCGGTATCACTGCTACGTTCACTCTACGGTGTTTCAGCTCTTGCATCAGCTCGCCCTCCTTCTTATTTACACCTCTCACATTCCAGGTTGCAAAAAACAATGTTTCCTTTATTCCAAATGGTTTCTTCATGGCAGTCCATTTCGTTTATCCGTTTTACCGTTCCTATCCGAGGCTGTTAGAAGTTCACCAGTAAGTCGAAGATCCCCCGGCCGCGTTATGAGCGCTGCGCAGGTTGAGTTCAATGGTGGGGCCGCCACCTTGCTGCATCTGAACTCACAGGATTTGTATCAGGTTTACTCCCTTAGACAAGTTGCTTCCACCTCAGCTAATGAGTCTTGTCCACCCAATAAATTTGAAAAGAAAAAAGAAGAAGATTGGTCAAGGAAGACCAGACAGAGAAAGTAAGGGAATAGAGAATAGCAAAAAGCTCAATCAATTAAAGAAGCTATTCTAGATATGAGAGAGTTCCAGAGCAAGAGAAGAAGAAGAAGAAGAAGAAAAAGAAGAAGAAGAAGAAGAAGAAGAAGAAGAAGAAGAAGAAGAAGAAGAAGAAGAAGAAGAAGGGAGATGGGAGAAGGGCTCTGGAAGTTGGAATGATGTCGCAGATAGCACAGTCTACATGTTTTACTGTGGCAACAGTCTAGATGGAGGTGACTGCCGATCTCACCGAAAATCTAAAACCTAAAATCTAAAACCTAGAAGCCGGTCATCTGATTGGCACTGCAGATTGCGCTATCTATGGGCAAAAGCTGTAACAATTATCAGGTGGGCGGCTATCAAAGATGGCTGACTCTAGATCACGTGTTTCAGGTTGTGATATTGAATTCAGTTGACTCAATGACATACACCACTATTATGCTTCTTCATCTGATCTTAAACCTTCTAACATATTTGAAATGTAAGTTATTAAAATAGAGATGCTTCCCATGTTATTTAAATGGAGTTACTTTTACGCTCTAGGGAGTTTTTCTCTTTTTTCGTCCCAAGAGCGAAAAAGTGACACTTTAGTATTATGTTCCAGGGAGTAAAGTAAGCCCTTTAGACAGTAGCTGGAGGAAAAAATATGTTATAGGCAAATCAACTCAAGCTCAGTTTCCACTTTCTTGCAGAAGCTCGCTACAAAATCTTATTAATCCCACCCTATCGATTCCATTTGTTCCCAATCAAAAATGATTGGTTTCTAATCATGTGTATTGTATTAGCTAGTGTATAGTGAATTATCTAGTCTTCAGTATATTATCTATTTTCTCATAATAGTTTTCTATCCATTAATATTGTTTTTCCTGGTATTTCTTTGTCTCAATCATTTCAATTCATTCGTATTGCGATTGTTGTGATTTTCTTGATCAGAAAGCATTTTTGGGGATTCTCCTGTGTGCTCCTTCATTATTATAAATGAATTGAAGAAGTATCATGAGTGCTTCGTTGTTATAGATAAATTAAAAAAGTATCATGAGTACTTCGTTAAGCAAAGAACTGGAAATTCTCTGCACTTTCCAGAGAGGTTTTTATTATTAACTCTCCAGGAAGTTGAGAATCTGCTTGATATTTTATTGACGGAAAGCGAATTATAATTATGTCTCATTACAAGTACAGTATAAGATAAGAAGTATCGTATAGCGTATACAATGCAAAAACTTACAAATCCGATTCCAATACTACCTCTCATCTAATCCATGGTTATGCAGACCATTTATGGTTATGCGATCCATAGTTATGGTATTTGGTATATGCCAGATATTGGAAATGATCATTTTTTCAAATTCATAGAATTTGATAATCAATAACTCATAGATTGATTCATATTTCAAATATGTACAGAGACATGATAATATGCATCTATCATAGATACGGATACATCATGTTTCAATGTTTCAACATTGCTGTAAGAACTAGGTTCTATCTTCTTGGAATATTCTGAACTATAAGGATTCATACAAAAAATACCAAGTCTCATCTATTGTAAATGGCAGTAATCATTCTCTTGTATGTTACTCGAGGGACTTCCGAGCTCTTCTGCATCTCAATTTTTTCGAAAATTGAAGAACGTTTGAGGATCGAAAAGAGCATAATGATTTTATCCCTGTTTTTGAATGATTCAGAATACATGACCAGTACAGTAACCGCATTATTCAAAAATATGTTATAGTTTTGAGTTCTTCCTCATAAAAGTTCTCTTAAGGCTGTGTAAAGGCTAAAAATAAACTTTCTACTCGTAATGTTTTTCGATTTGTATATCATCAAGCTATCAAAATGAGAAAGTTTTCTCAGGAAAACATTTTTTTCCGATCATTACTTTTTGAGATATTAGCGCCTGAAGATTGAATTTTTGGGACAGCACATTTCAAAATTTCGGTAAGAGATGATAAATTCATGAGATTTAGAGGATATATCATCCTTCATGGTATTGTTGATCTATTAAAACAAAAAAAAATTCTGAAAATATCAATTTTTAAGATAGTTATCAATTTACTGAAATTAACCGAAAATAACTGTTAGTTGAGTTATTTTTGGTAAATTTAATAACTTTTTCAAAAATTGATATTTTCAGAAAATTTTCGTTCTACTAGATCAACAATACCATCAAGAATTCATCCTCTTAATCTCATGGATTTATTATATCTTACTGAATTTGAAATGTTCTGTTCCAAAAATTCAAACTTCATGCGCTAATATCTCAGAAAGTAATGATCGGAAAAAAATGTTTTCCCGAGAAAACTTTTTCATTTTGATAGCTTGATGATGTACAAATCGAAAAAATATCACGATTAAGAAGTTCATTTTTAGCCTTTACACAGCATTAATCATCATCATCATCCAACTTGGATTAGGCTTGTAAAGCCTGTTCCGGTGTCTACCGCTTCCTCGGTCTTCCATCATTTTTAACAGGGGTTTCAGATTATATAAATGAGAATATCCCCAATCAATTGAAAATCATTCAGAGCTCTCTCAGACACAGATAGTCGAGTGAAAAAAATGTTGATTTTCTGTGAAGTTGATCATTTTCGAGGACATTTGCTTCTCACTAAGTTCAAAACAAACAAATATTTGAATCAATGAAAATATCTACCTCGTTTTTCAAGTACAAAAACATTTTTGTCCAGTACCTGTATCACATCTTGTAGTACTAAGTGTCACATCTTAGTAGTATTTAGGATTTTTTTTAGTACTAGCATTTTTTTTTCATTCCAAATTTCCATTCCAATGATCAAGTATCATAGTATAAGGACTATTATTAGGTTTCAAAATTTACTCCAGATCAAGGAACTGAATCACCTATGGTCTCTGGTCCAGGAAGTAGTTACCGGGAGGCCAATAAAAGAGAGGTCCCTGTCATAGTTAAGATATAATTTGAATGAATCACCTCTGGGTTTGTATTGTGATATCCAATATTCTTGCCCTCTTCCACGTTGACCATACAGTATAACTTGAAACTCTGAAAATCTACGACATAATATGATTAGAATAACTGAGCAGCAATAAAACAAAGGAGATGAATCAACATGCAACTTGGAATTGAATTTTGTTCAGAATGAGCAGAAGCATCAAGGCTCTCGTGCTCAATGTTATAAATTTCACTGCAATAGAATTAACATTAATTCCGAGTCCCGAATGACCGCTCGTTTTGCGAGAGCTGCTCATCCCAAAAGTGCAATGAAACTGATCACTACTATTTACATATTCGCTTGTGCCGCTTTCAAAAGCAACTCGTTTGAAATCATCTTGAAAATCATTCGAAACCAAAATTAAGAGAATGGGTGTGATTTCAATTGAAATTCAATACTGTAAGATTGATGAAAGATCTATCAATTAAAAATTGACGATTCTTTGAAGAAGAGAAGTTTCATTTATTGTTGCACATAATAATATTGAATATATCTTTGAGGTTGGAACTATGAAAAGTATTGTATCAACATGGAAAACTATCATTCATCGATTGATTGTAATTCCATCGTAGAATTATTGATTCAACTCTTGTATTGGACCAGCCGAATAAGGCAGAATCATCCTACTCCAAAAAAGTTTAATCAATTCAGGTATTATCACAGCAATCACCACCAATATATTGAATTTCATTGAATTATTAGAGATAAATTGGATAGAAAATAGATTCTATATTGCTATTCCAGAAATGGCTTTGTGTAGTATCACAGCGATCTCTGATAATTCAATGAAATTAAATTTATTGGTGGTGATTGCTGTGGTATTCTCCTAAATTGATCAAACTTGGATATAATAAAATATCAGATATTCTATTATACCAATACTTGACGCCCAAAATTAGTTTTCTGGGTCTGATTTGAAGAAGACTAGACTATACTGATTTTATATTCTCTCACATTTTACTCAACATAGTCATATTAATACAAGAATTTAAATGACAAATATGATGTTAGTCTTATACTGGATAGATTATTCACGCTGCAAAAATGTAATCAATATGACAAACACGAAGAAGCTAATAGGAGAATTATATGAAAAAAATGATGATTCAAGTGAATTTGGTACGAGTATAAATTTTTCATACTCTTATCTAATTTATTCTCCACAAATGCATGTTACAGATTGTGAGAGCTTTAGAAATTTAAGAATGGCTTGGAAGAATAGTGTTAAAAATTGTTCAGGATAGAACGTATTCTATGCAGTTGAACAAGATATTGCCTTGGTTTCAAAAGAGGCGTTTTTTGAAATGCTTCCTTGTCTCTTTTGGATTACTGAATTCTTCTGTCGCTCACCGAATAGTTTTTGATGACTAATATCTAGTTTCAAATGTGTTGTTCTTACTAAGTTATACGTATCAATTCAAAACAATCTCATTTTCCAGCCAGCTATATTATTTTTAAGCTATAATTCATCCATCTCAATACTCTTTCTTTCTGGTCCTTGCATTTCTTAGTTAATTCCTTCTCCAATCATTTTTTGAAAAATCTTGGAATTTTGTCTGGGAGCTCAACACTAATACAGTACCGTAATCAAAACATATCTTCTGTATAATTTTCTCATTGGTAATACGAAACTGAGCTTCCTGTAGATTGGGCAGTATCCAGTATAAACAAACGATTGTATATTTGATATTCTTCTTAATTCAATCTTCAACAACTGGGGTTTGCTACTACTTTTCCAATAAAATCGAATGTTCAAGCATAAAAGTCAATTTTTAATATCATATCAATCAATTGAATTTTCCATTCAATCGAAAATTCATTATTTCCAACTGTTCAAAATTCTCAGAATACAGAACAGATCTGACCTGTTTTGAATCATGAAGTTTGTGTAAATAATGTTCTTGAGTTGGACGAATAATCTATCTCTGGAGTATCCATATCCAAGGAATGAATTCAAGTTCCGATGTTTGTATTTGATGTATTTAAAACGTCGGCAATGAACAGTTCTCTCTTTAAAATAAATTATTAGTCCAGTCATTATATACATTGGCAATTTATATTGTGGATCTGATTTTTTAATATCTCATTTGGGTATATAAGAGAAGTCCTGAACCAATTTCTTCATGCGAAATTTCCATGTGCTAGATACAGAGTGGCCCAAAAAATCTTATTTTCGGCTCATTTTCCAGTTTTCAGCTATTTCTGCCAAATCTCGTAATCGGACAGGAGAAATTGTTACCGCCTTTTTTTAGATTATAGAATTCTGAATAGAATGAGATCATACGGAACTCTCTATCTCCAATGAGTACTAAGTTATTATTTTAAAAAATGAGTAAAATTTGAAGAAAAAATCAAATTTGATGAATTTTAGTTTGTGATCAACAATATCTTCCGATTGTTACAATTTAGATGTATAATTCGAAATCACTCTGACGTATTTTTGTGCTCTACAATCTGAGATCAGGTAGAGCGCTCTATCTCATATAGAATTCCAGGTACAACTGACAACAATGCTCCTTGTATTACGTAAAACATCTAATTTTTAGCTTCAACCATCATCACCAACTACATTGTCCTCACATTGATATTTCGCACAATGCTTTAAGTTCATGAGATTATGTTCTATGAGAATCACTCGTTAGATGCACTTCATTTCAGTTTTTCCTAGTGGAGAGGCGCTCTTAAGGACACCTCAAAGATCAAAATTTCAAACACTTATAACTTTTGACACAATGCTCAGATTTCATCGTACTACAACTCATTCTTCTCGGCTCGTCAATGCGGTCCAAAATCATGCAACATGAGTCAAATTTGGTCGAAAAATGGAAAACTTATAGTTGATTGTACCTGAGCCCATATTCCAATACACAAAAAATGACCATTTTCTATATTCAAAGCTAGTCTGGTCTAGCTAGTCTATGTATTTCGGTAATCCCTTATTATAAAAATCATTACTTGATCTTGAAATGTACAATAGATTTTTTCTCTCATCTGCTGTAAACAATTCATGGAAAAATGTGTTCGTAAAGTGAGATTTGATTGTTCAAAAAAAAATCTGGAAATTATAGATATTTTTCTCATATTAACGGTTTTGGCAGCTCTATGATAGGGAAATGTGACTAAAGATAGATTTTAGGCAATTGAGCTCGTAGAGGATGGATTTATCTATAATTTGGAATCAATCGTGAGTTTCTATGATGTATCAGACTCGTTTTAGAAACTCTTGATCAACAAAAACTGAAATCGTCATTTTTTAAATATCTTCTGTAACTTTCGAATTGTATTGGAATCGGAAGTATCATTTATTGGAGTGGATGGAGGGGGACAATTTTCACATCCTTACTAGATTAGGAAATTTTAACAGAAGTATTTCACAAGACATGCAGCTTTGAATTTAGAAATTGGCCATTTTTTGTGTATTGGAATATGGGCTGAAAACCCATATTTTTTAGCTGAAAACTGGTCAATCAACAATAAATTTTTCATTTTTCGACCGAATTTGACTTACATTGCCTGATTTTGAACCGCCTTGACGTGCCGAGAAGAATGAATTGTAGTACGATGAAATCTTAGCATTGTGTCAAAAGTTATAAGTGTTTGAAATTTTTATCCTTGAGGTGTCCTTAAGCGCGCCTCTCCACTAGGAAATACTGAAATGAAGTGCATCTAATCGGCGATTCTCATAGAACATTATCTCATGAACTTATGGCATTGTGCGAAATATCAATGTGAGGACAATGTAGTTGGTGATTATGGTTGAATCTGAAAATTAGATGTTTTACACAATACAAGGATCATTGTTGTCAGTTGTACCTGGATATCCATATGAGATAGAGCGCTCTACCCGATCTCAGATTGTAGAGCACAAAAATACGTCAGAGGGTTTCCGAATCATACATCTAAATGTATCAATCGGAAGATATTGTTGATCAAAAACTAAAATTCATCAAAATTGATTTTTTCTTCAAATTTCACTCATTTTTGAAAAATAATAGCTCTGTACTCATTGGAGATAGAGAGTTTCCGTATAATCTCATATAATTCAGAATTTCGTAATATAAAAAAAGGCGAGAGCAAATATCTCGGTCCGATTACGAGTTTTGGTAGAAATAGCTGAAAACTGGAAAATGATCCGAAAATACGATGTTTTTGGGCCATTCTGTATCTAGCACAAGGAAATTATGCATGAAGAAATTGGTTCAGGACTCCTCTTATACACCCAAATGAGATATTAAAAATCAGATCTACAATATAAATTGCAAACACACCCCCTTTTTTATGTCTATATTGACTGGACTATAATCATGTTAAAGTGGCTATAATGAAGCGATTCCAGTTGATATGATTGAACGAACGTTTCTGCGAGGAATTGAATTTTCTCTTGATACAACCTTAGAAGCGATGATAGTCTTCTCCCAATACAATGCACAGTTTCGGTAATTGAACTATGAGTAACCAATTATAACAAATCGTTGAACAATGTTCAAGTCGTTCATTGAATGTTGGATGATGTCTCCACAGATAAGCTACAACCAGAGAGAGCTTCACTTATCTACTAATCATGCACTACTAGTACTATCATTATTACTAGTATTACTACTTCAACTATCCACAATTCTACCTCACTCTACTTGGCTTTAACAAGAGAGCCATCAGATATAGCTTCAGATATTGTTTTGAAAACTGTAGGGACTTGTATAAATAAACAATAATTGAAAATAGCTTGAACATAATCATCACTCTGATTGAGCTAATAATAATTTCAGATAATTACACAGTTATCGTTCGCCAATCGATGCATTTGTAATTTGCGACAGCGGCCTGTGGATAAGAATGTGTGAGTATTGGTGACCTCAAAATATTTACGCTAATCGTGAACTCATTTATGATTTTATTGAGTGCTGCTGCGTTATCCATTGACTGACTGACAATTGTGTGAGAGTGAATGAACAGAATCAAATACACGATTGAATTACAGCCTATGAATAATGAAAGACATTATTAATAAGCGTTCGGTTTGAAATCAACAAAAGTGACACCGGCTACTTCTTTCCTATTAATTACAGCACATATTTATGGCTTATTTAGAATGAGCTCATTAGTCCCGCCGGATCAAAAATGGAACAGCACAGTTCTCACGGGGCTGTCTATTATCAAATATTATGCACAGTTTTAATTCCATTATTTTGTGGAACGATTACTCATCGAAATGTATTGTCAGTTCACTGGGTTACCGAAACCACACAAACAAATCAGCTTCCACACATTCACTAAGAGAAACCCTGACGATATATAGTGTTTTCACAATCAATTAACTGAGAAACCCTGACGATATATAGTGTTTTCACAATCAATTAACTTTGTCTGAACAATCTGAGTTTGAGTTTGACATGTCAAAATCATGGAACCAAGCAATTAATTCATTTTTCTCTCTATTTCATTATGAAATCGTAATGTTGTAATCGAGGAGTAATGTTTCTGTCATAGTTTCGGAGGAGTGATTGGGATCTTTCAAGATCCACTATAAACTTTCATTGTGAAATTTATTAGGACAGTTGTTATTCGAATGAGCTTTCTCTAAAAGTAAGATATATGAGAGAATCTGATTGAAGTTGAATCTAAAGGAATGAATGTTACAATTTTGAGGTTTGATTACATTTATGATACTAAAACTCCATAGGATTTTGTTATTTTCACAGCACAAACTGATCCATCTCCGTTCTCCGTTCTTTCAATCATATACTAGTAAATAATGTAAATGAATTTTATCATTGATACTCGAAAAGAAAAATTACATTTCAATCCAATTTTGATTGCATTTGATTCTATTCTTTTCAAAATTATCTATTTACATTGCTTTGCTCCTCTTCTAGCTAGATACAGCGGAATGTCTTTCCTCCAAACATTTACCTAGAATTTGTTCTTGGAGAAAATCCAGCTTCAACTACTATGAACTATGAAGCATTGTCATTAAACGTCCTTTCCAAATTTCGATAGTGCTATTGAATTTTTTGCATGCTTAGCAACAAATAGCGAGAAAACAGCGTTTGTTGCTTCTAATGTTTCTTCTTAATGTCTCCTGAAAATGTGGAAACAAGAATTCTAGGAACAATATGAAGTTCACAGAGTAACAGGTCATCTCACAATAAACCATCAATTGGAGTGCATTGAATGGAGTTTATGAACTTAAAATAATTATAATGATTCCTTTGACTTAAGAAAATGTTCTCAATGTTAAGAGAAAAGTTGATAAAAGTTTGATATGAAATTCTCGAAGTATGATCGAGCATAATGCAATAGTATTACAATATAATACATATCATGTTTCAACTACTATGAACTATAAAACATTGTCATTGAACGTCCTTTCTAATTTCAATAGTACTATTGAATTTTGTGCATGCTTAGCAACACATAGCGAGAATGCAGCGTACATAATACAATAATATTATTCAGCATAAATAATACAATAGTATTATGTGTTTAAAATACGATATCATCATAGTTATATTACTGGTTCTAGAAAAGTAATCAGAACTTATCATTCTCAATTAATTATGATTTTATGAATTTCACAGCGAATCAGTCTTATGAAAAATGAGAAAAAGCCGATCTTGATGCAAATTCTCGTGTTCTCTAGATAACAAATATTGGATAATTTAGAGGATTTAACCCTGAATGAGCCGAAATCCCATTTTATGATCACAATATCTCGGAACAATGGATTCACGTCTCTCCTTACAATAGTCAACAAAATAATTATCTTATAAGAATTGAAAACTCTTATTTTTATTATTTGAACATATCAGGAAGATGACTTTCCGTGGAAACCTGACTAGTGGCTAGTAATGGAAACTAGTAATGTGGATTACTGTCATCAAAGTGATTGAGTTCTTAAACAATGATTACTCTCCTGCCGGTAGTTACCTAAGATTTATTATGAAAATGAAAGACAAGTCAATGCTTGATATATTTCACATCCAACTCATGTCTATATTATTCTGTAGAGACATTATATTCTTGTCTCAACTATTGCATGATACTTATATGAGAATATGAAACTGCATTATACCATAGATAAACAATAGTGTAATTCTAAGATAATTTGTGTTGAGATCCATTCTCTGCAAATCAAAGGATAGGAACAATATGGCATATGAAAATTATCATATTCTTACACCCTCTGCCAAATCCATTCTTCTCCATGAAATCCCTTAGATTCTATGCATTTTCATTCTGGAGAAAGTCTTCTATGTCAATTCTCAAAGGTGGCAAAAGTTGTCTAAATCATTTGATATTGACTCTTCCTCATTCTTTCAATAATCATCATCATCATAAAATGTAATTCAATATCATTTTTCACTAGAATCACAAATTGAAAAATTTCAGAGAAGAAATAATTGAAGAAAAACGCTCAGCCAATAATCAAGTAGCAGCATTTCCGTGATTATCTCAAGTCAGAAGATGATATTATTGACAGATCTGTTGAAGAATTTAAAACAACAATCAATAATATAAAATGTGTTCATTTTCTATTATGTTTCTTTCGAGGCCCTGACTATTATTGTTCAATGTTCAAACGAGTGAACCTGGGGCATAAGCTCCAAATCAATGACAAATACAATGTAGAATTTTACTGTATGAGAGCTCTGAATATAACAATAGAATCAAATCTTATTCACTAATATGGATGATTAATATCTTCTGTAAAACCAATATCTGATTGATTATACTCCTCGATTCTATTGACAAATAACAGAGACAGTGAGATATTTATTTTGGCTGAAATGATCATAAGCGTAATAAAAGATTAGTGGTATTTTTTAATGAGAAATATAATACCTAGAAATATATTTTTGTGGTGACACCTGGGGCATGTCAGTGGAATAAGAACTATCGTTATAGGAATAAATGTATATGAGTTATTTCATTTACATGTAAAAGTTTTCACTATACAGAAAAATGAAACCAAATTAATATGAAACATGAGTGATGCATTTTTTTCTTGATGAGCCTTGATAAGCCCAGAATTTTCGAGTGATGTTTATAGAATTAAGTATTGGAACATGATAGACAATTTTGCAACTCTTGTTAATAGAATAGGGACATTTAACTTATGTGATATCAGAATATCATGATATATAATTTCAAATATCACATAGGGTTTGAAATATTGAAAAAAGCAGAGGCAATGTTGTACTAATCATCAACTTTGGTAATGGAAAGTAAGAATTTCTCCTTTGTTGAAATATTACAAATGCTGCAAAAATGAAAATGTCATAACATACAAATAATGTCGCAACACATTAACGGTCACTTGTGGTCAGGTTGACCGTTGCTCATCTTATTAAGCATACACCCATGCTACACTGTGCAGTGTTTTGGCAGGGACAGGTTTGCTAAGCCACCCTCTGCAGTATCCAAAGTGAAGCGACTGGAAAAACAGGTTCAGGAAGATGAGAAGCTATCATTGCTGTTGTGAGGGCGAGATCAGAGCTGGTGTAATTGAATGTGGATGGGCACTGGACAGGTTCAAACAATACTTTGTCCAGTAAAATACATGAAGAGAAGAGGTGAAGATGCTGTGAGAGGAGTGTTGAAGAAGAAAGGATAGAAGATGACGCTAGGAGAGTGGTGTAGAGAGAGGGATGAATAAGGGAGAAGATTTAGAAGAAGAGAGTAGGAAAAAGAAGATGAAATGATTGGGAGAGAAGTAAGATGCGTAAGGGCTTATCAACCGGTTCACCTCACACTTGCTGTAGCCTCTCTAGGAGAGATCTTAGATCACTAATCTGCATTAGAACTTTGGAGGTTGTCTCGGACACTGGCTGCTCTTCATGCAACAGGTACGTTCAATATTTCAAGGTTTTTCCACAAAGTTTCAAGATCTTTCTCAAGAGGAATGTTTAGAATTTCAAAGTTTTATCACAGATTTACCAAGCGTTTTATTCAGATAATTTAATTATTGCAAAAACGATTCCTGAGATCTTCAACACTAAGAATAATTTTTCCACTGAATTAAATTTGAATGGAAAAATATTCTGAAAAGATAGCCTATTTCAAATTATTAAAGTTGGAGCTAAATAATTCATTAAATTTTCATTAAAGTATTGCTAAATAATTTTTACTTGGTCTATAGTTGGCTTGCCCATGAATATAATGGATTTCATGAGCAACTAAAATGTGTGTGGTATCTTGGATACCAATAATATTAATTATCCCTGTTATTTTAATTGTTTATGAACGGGACTTATTATTTGTACCATTATACATTTTGTAATTCTATAACTGTGCATTGGTGTTTTGACTAGAAGCTGTTATTCCACATTTATGATTCAAAATTTTTGAACAATATTCAGTTCTCATACCATATTTTCTACAAAGAAAATAAATGTTGAGGAGCATCATATGGTCGCTCAGATTATTGAGTTTTTGACTAGATTCCACCTCTTTTGTTTTTGTTTCTCAAGGTTTGAAGTTTCAATACAAAGTAACTTCTTGAAGTGAGGGACACTCCGATGTAGGTCTAAAGGCATCTCCAATAACTGCAACAAGCTTGATTTGACTAATTTAAAAATCTGAAGAATTTTGTGTTGAAAACGAATGTTGATTTTGTAACTAGTAGTTTTTCATGTAAAATTCCTGATTCACCGGTAATAGATGCATTTTCTGCAGTTGAACAACTGTTCATTCGGTATCGATTTTGAGGTTGACTGTACTTTGGCATTCAATCCGGATGCAGGGTGGAAAGGGAGGATTGAGCGGCAGTGACACATCATCTTAAATAAATGAGAAAATTGAGTGCACCGCTACTTTGTGTAAAGTTCTCTAGGCTATATCGATTCCCGCGTTCTTTGCGCCGCACCACGCATGCGTCGACTCATTACCCTTTCCTAGGCTTTGAACGTTAGAAATTTTAAGCCGGCCCGTTGATACCTTCACGTGAAATACATCTGCGTTCCAGGAGAACATTTTCAGCGTAAAATTGCTTTGCTGGAATGGAATCTAAAATTACCAAAAATTCTGTGATTCAGTTTGATGAAACTGAGCCTCAAGGTTTCTCTATACTATAGTACTCCTTGAAAATGATAAAAAAAAAGATTGAGATTCTGAAAAACTTGAAAAAAATTCAAAAGCTATTGAATTCATTGACTTTAATCAGCAACCTCGCAAAATATGACTTTTCACTTCAGCTTTTTTCGAAATATAAAAATATAGGCTAAATTATGTTTTACATAGTTATTTGATGAACTGAGGTTCTGAAATTATCCCAGATAAAAATTTCCAAATTTGAAATTAATTTTAGTTCCTTAATTTATTATTCTATGATATTCAGTCAGCCTCGTGAGGATTATTTTTCATTCATTCAGCTGCATTAGACCTCAAATTCATTGGTCCTCCCTGATTAAAAATTTTTCCTTGATAGTGAATAATTCTCTGGTTTTTTCTCATCGATATTGTAGTAATACATAAGGTTTCCTTCTAAGATGGACTGATTTTTATACATCAGTGAAAAATACACTATAGATCAGTTTAAGCAAATTTCTTTCGATATTTTTTCTGATTTGAAATATAATATATTTATATGATTCTTATATCGTTCAGAACAATCATTCATCATGCATTTTTCCTGAGTTGTTTTGAATTCATTTGAGATTGATAGAAATGTATACAAGTCATCAGCATCAATTACTCAAAAACTGGTTTTTCTGAACAGCAATTTTCATTCTAGTTGGGAAGAAAAAATAAAAAGCACAAATAATTTAGTGTTTCTGGTAGTAACTGGAGTAAGAAATGTGATAATATGGATAGATGTGGGTGATATGGTGTGTTTGGATTGATGGTAATGAAACGATAAGGCAAGGCCAGGTGAGGACGAAGATGGACAGGCGGTAATGACGTGCACTGGCTGATGAACTGTGCACTGGCTGCTGCTGCTAATGAGTTGTGGAGGAGAGTAGTTCCAGTGGAGGAGGATGGTGAGTAGGGGATGAGTTTCGTACATGCTGGAGTTTCTTTCGGGCGGCATTATATTGCAGCGGAACATCCCCTCCAGACGAAATGATTGATGCATTTTTAGGCGGGCGTGGAACCTTCCATTTCTTGGTGGGCCAGATGGTGGCGGGTGGTGGGTGGTGGATGGTCGTCCAGCAACGACGAAATAGGGGTGGCTAACGCGAGGGTGGGAAGGGGTGACTCCGCCCTTTGTCGGTGGGGGTGTCTTTCGGCGTTTTTATGGTGATTTTTCAGAATAAACACGGTGGCTGTCGGCCAGAAGAAATCCATGATGGCTGCCGTTTTGTGCATGCATAATGAGTGTGCGCGCGCACCCGGCCACACCCTCACTTTGTTTCCCCCTCGTTTCCCGCGCTTTTTTCCCGCCGCCGCCTCACCAGCACCACGTGCTCTTTTTTGCTCCAACTCATCCCTCACTCTTCAATCCTCATCCTCTCACTTTGTAAGCCAAAGTTAGACATTTTGAATAATACTTCTGTGCGGCGGCCGCCTCATGTTACAGTCCCTTCCCTTCGTCATCAACTTCTACCAAAGCCCGCGTCCCTTTGCCTGCTTTTCTCCCTCGTCTGCTTTCCCTCTACACTCACACACATAAGCTGCTCATAATGTGCGGCACAACGTGTCCATAAGCATGCACTCTAGCACGCACACATCCCCTCACGGGCATCCTCCTTCACCATCATCAGCCTCTAAAATTTGCACTTCACCCTTCTCTTCATAACTCTCAAACAAACCAACGCAGTTTTCCCTCCTCTCAAAGAAAAGAAGGGTGCAGCACTCTTGAAAAAGTACCTAATCAAAATTCAACCAAAATCATCAAGAAAAACTCGGAAAAAAGTTAGTAATTAAAATTCAACAAACTGGTGTTTTTGTGCAAAAAAGATACAAATCCATGAAGCAGAAGAATGTTTGAGAGATTTTTCATTGGATAAGTACATATGAGCATAATAATCACCAAACATGGTGTAGATAGGAAGATAGGGTGAAGATTCAGTTGAACTTTTTTTTATATTTGTAACATTTTATTGTGTTTTATTTGTTTCGTAATTCTTTGTAATTTTGTTTTGTCTTGTTTTGTGTGTTTTTAATAAATTGAAATTAATAAAATTGAAATTGGATACTCATTCCTTCATCTCTCTATTATATTGTTTTGTTTCTATCATGGTTGATAGAGGTAGTTTGAAGAGTTACTAATAATGAATCAATCCTGGAATCAACTATCAATACATCATCCCACATAAATACCATACTATGATTCTCCTTGTAAAGCTTATTACTTTGGTTTAAAAGGCAACTCATCTAAGCTGAATCTATTATAATATTCAGAGCAGGCTATTCTAATGGGATTGCTCATTGATGGTGTAAAAAAGAATTATATATTCTTCTCTCACAAGTGGACATTTATCAGATACACATGAAGTGTATATTCATAATTGGTGAGACGCAGCCATTGATTTTTTCCAAGGGCCCTGTTAATATAGCTAACTGGCACTGATGCAATGATATACCAGAAAAAGTGAAATTTTATTGACTTCATTCGAATAATCGATATTGATTATATGAGAAATTTAGAACATTTTCAACTTTATCCACCAGTTCACGAAATTTGGTTTATGATATTGTCATATTAATCTCAGCACTCATGGAATGCATGTGCAGTGCATGGAATGCACTTCCTGTTTCTATCAGGTCCATCGAGAGCCGAGCGAGCTTCATCCTGACTTTAAAAAAAAACATCTTTTGGAACAAATGACTGAAACTGTCCAGCCCTAGAACGATCACATGACAACCATCCCTCACCCATCCCACCAATACAAACCTATAAACCTTTATAGAATAATTTATATATATATAAACTCATTATTATTATATAAACTCATTATTATCATATAAACTCATGTTATTTTAATTATTCACTGCATACTGCTGTATATTACTGAAAGTTTATCACCCTGATCTACTTCCAGCCTACTCCATTTTATTAATCATTGATTTGATCTTATCTACCTATATAATTATTTTACTTTATCAATTTTCTGTTTTTTTTGTCTTAAATATTCATATTAATTAACTAATACTTTTAAAATACTTCCATTTATAGATAAATCCTTAGTTGAATTACTGATATTAAACGTTTTTGTAGAGAGTTAGTGGGAAGGATATTTTGAATATTCTTTCCGAAGAATGGACATTCATATGTCTAAAGCTCCGCCAATTTATGTAGATGCATAACAATAAAGTTATCCCAAATTGCTTTTTTCATATCATATACAGTTCAATGATAATTTTCTTAGTCTATATTATGTAAATTCATCTATAATTTTGCTGTATTGTAAGCTATTGTATATAAGTGTATAAGCCAGTATATATTGTTGTAATCTACATGAATAAAGTACTCAATCAATCAATCAATCACTCATGAGTAGGAATAATTAATTGTGTAGTAGTTACATAGAATAGATACTCGATGACCTTAAGTGGCACTAAATAGGCTTAGGCCTTTTTTCTCTTCTCATCCAAGTGTTATATATATGATACTGATTGTTTGGAAAATGCCGTATTTCCATGAAACTAACATATACTTGATTAGAGTATGGATGCTCAGGTTGATTGAAATTGTTTGAAAATGCTCTGATTGAAATTGAAATTCAATGTGGGGATCATCCGAAAAATGGAATCTTAATAGCTAATAGAATCTTTAGCAAATGAAAGTCCTTTTTGTGAGGTCCTTACGAGTTGAATGCTTGTTTCTGTAGAAAGATTTGAGGAGGCTACGTTGCAAGTTAGTGGCGCTCGAAGTGATGAAACTCTGAACTAACGCATTAAATGACTCATAGGCCCTTGACTCGCAAATCTTTCTTCCAAGCGGCTGAATGCGATCAATAACGTCTTCCTACAACAAGAACGAGATAAACTAGGCTACCAAGTAAATTGAATTAATGAGAACAGAAAACTTTATAGAGATTAATAACTTTCACATAATCATAGGCTACTTGGTTCTTAACAATAACCCAAGGAAGTGAAGGAAGGAATGCTCCATGAAGTGAGATGAATTAAAAAAATTGAAGCAATAATTGATCAAATTTCAAGTTTTCTTTCTATTGATTAGCCTAGAATGTGTGAAAATGATATGTTCATAGACTAGTTCAATAACTCATGAAAGCTCATGAAATTGAATTTATTTATTCATTTATTGTATAAAATCATAATACTATTATTCAGCCGAATAGAAATCATATTGTTGAACAATATTTCGAATAAGAATGGAATGAGTACTGAGTAGTTTTGGTTGAGATATCTAACTTTAAATCCCAAAACATATCAAGCCTTTTCTTGTATCATTGGAATTTATTGACTTAAAATATCTTACGTGAAAAAATACTCTAGGAACTTGCTTTTATATGCATGAATCTGAATAGTAATCCATTCTAATAATATTATAGTTCCTATTATTGCAAGTGATTTTGAACAGTCGCATCTTATATTTGATTCCCTTTATAAAATAGCCAATATCTAATGACCTATCCAGAGCAGCCGTGAATAAAATAAAAATCGACATCATGATAGCCAACCTCCGCCATGGAGACGGTACATGAAGAAGATAAATATTCTCTCATGAGGATATGGACTCAATAATCCAGTGATATTATCAATGTTCCTATTAACTGGGAGCAAGGATCAATCTTTAGACATTTTCTCAGCTTGGCTTGTTAGATTAAAACACAAATCCCAAGGCTCCAGAAGGAAGAATCAGTTGAGAGAATAATAATTTATAGAAAAAAAATACTTTGAATAGTGAGAATTAGAGGAAGAAAATAGGAAAACAGTAGTAAAGATTTATTTTTAACGCGATTTCAACGCAGTCCGTAAGGGTGCGAACCTGGTGGTAAAAGTTGCAACTAACTGCACTCTTCACAACACTTCCACCCTCACATGAAGCGTCGTTTCTTCCTTTGACGGTTTTGTTTGAAACCGCTAAAAGCATTTTTAAAATGCTCAATCACTTAGAATATCCAATCTCTATATTTCCCACGCTATACCGAGCCCGTTGTAGATGATGATTTTATAAGTTAAGTTATAATTACTACTTTATTAAATTATCAAAAGCCTATTTAATATATAATTTTTTTTCACTTTATCGCATGATAATATACTATTATAGTTTTAAAAAATAACGTGTTCATATGTAATTGCTCATTGTAAAACTAATGTTTGTAGTATTTCAAGGTGTATTGAGTAATATAGAATGCGTTTCCCTCATATTATTAATGGCACTATTCACAATTACACTGCAAGTGATAATTCGATTTTTATGTTATTCTTGATTTACTATGCAGTATTTGCTTCATACTCAGCTTCCAGTTATTTCCAATAATAGAAAATCAACTTGTCTCCAAGTTGAGGCTCATCAGATAGCATTCGAGTAAATGATATGAGATTCAAATCGATAATTGTCAGATCATGTATAGCTGATTCTCATCAGAGAAATCCAGTCTCACAATGAGCTCTAATTCTTCAGCTCTATATCTGTAATATCAAATTTTGAACATTCCCGTTCCCAAATGTAATTTCAAAATTATCTCTTCAAAAAACAATTATACAATATCTCTGAAGCAGTAAATGTTTGAAAAGTTGTAGTTCATTGATGTATATTGCTCAGAAATAGATTGAAAATACATTTTTGGATTCACATCTCATATCTCTAGAAATTATGTTCTGTATTCTATCACAATAGTTCAATGTCACATATCATTATGATTGAGGGGTAGTGTATGATTATTGAGAAAAAATCATAATTATGCTATCTTCGCTCTGTGGTATGATCCACAGGTGAATTGAGCAAGTCTTCTTTATTGCTAGAAAACTTATAATTCCATCATCACTCCCAATTGTGTTTTCCAAGTATTCATTTCGTGAACATTTTTGCTCCATCAGCTCGTTCTATGTCATTTGTTATCATCTTATTTGAATAGGTATTATTGAAAAAATGAAATAGATATTACAAAATAGAAGATATTTCATACGTATTATACCTCATAATTTCCAGCATTGATAATAATGACTTCTTTTTCAGTTATTTTAGTCAATTCCAACAAATCAACTCATCTGTGTGTCCAATAGAAGTGGCATCTTGACTTTCCTATTTTAATTTGAGAAAAACATTTTTAAAAGAATTCCTTCATTTTTCAAAAACTACTTTTATCATCCCGTAAACTATATGCGTTTTTTCCAAACAATCAATAATTATAATGGATCGAGGATCGAGGCATATAGTACATGTGCAATAGATTATTTCTTATCAACATGAACAAAAAATTTAAAAAAGATAAACGAAAAAATAAAACGTTTGTCCCATCTAAGCTGTTACATAATATTCATGATCCTTATTTACACTCAATTACTAACAGTAATATTGTAATCATTCATTATATTCTAGAATATCCGAGTCACAAAAATTTATCCAGCATTTCCAGAACGCTCCGTTTTGTTGCCAAATCAGTGAATTTTTTGAATGAATAATGACGACAATGAGAGACAACCCAGCACTGCACAGTAGAGGATGTTCTGCAATTACAAAGACTAGCAGCAGTGAGCTCTCATTGTGTCTCGATGGTTTAGAATTCGTAGAGCGAGTAATATGCCTACACGGTGTGTAGAGAAACGAACAAGGAAGAGGGAGAATGTCGGAAAGGGGGTGTAAGGGGTGGAGGAAACACAGAAAGATAGAGAGGATAGAGAAATTGTAATGGGCTTGTATAGGAAATGAGTGGCAGGTTTAGTTGGATTGGTAGGGGGAGCGGGGAAGAATAGGTTTACGTATTTGAGATGAATTTTGTTGGTGCATGTAGCGACTAGAGACGAGAGGCGCGGTGCTGTACACAGTCAGCTGGATCATAAATACGAGGCAGCAGCCAGGTTCGTGTGAATTTTCAAGTGAGGAGGAAAATATGGAGAAGTACTACTGGCCAGGTTGGTTGGTTGCATGATGATGCCTGTTGCCGTGTGCGGTGTGCGTGCGTGTGGTGTGTAAGTAAGTGTGGTGTGTGTGCAGAGCGCTCCTATTTCGGTGGAAAGGTGTGGGGCGTGAAGGTAGCGCAGTGTGTGAATGGCAGGAGAAAAGGACAGAGAAGTCGCGGATACGTTGAGTAGTGCAGGATGGAGAAGAATGTAGAGTATGTGAATAGATAGATGAAGGGTGCTGTACGATTAGACGACAGAGAGAGACAGTAGAAGAGCACACAAGAGAGTGATAGAGGGGAGGATGTGTAGTTACGTGTGCATTAGGAGAGTGAGAAATTGGATGAGAGAGCATTTGCGATAGGTAAAGATAGTAATTCCGAGAGACAAAGAGAGTGAATTCGAGAGGTGAGATTGAAGAGAGAGAGAGTTAGAGTGAGGGAAAGTGAGAGAGAGAGAGAGTGAATGAGTGAGAAGGTGAGTGAGAAGGTGAGTGAGAGTGAGAGAGTGAGAGAGTGGGAGAGATGGTGAGAGAGAGTGAGTATTCGAGTGCAGGTAAGAGAGCAATAACGTGAGATCAAGAGAGATTCTCAGATTGAAAGGAAGATATATGGGAGAAATACTTGGAATGGCAAGAAAGACTTGACAGAAAAACGATTGGATGGTGGAAAGATAGATTGAGGAGAGTGGTTTATGACGGATGGGTGGTAAGCAGTACAAAAAGGGATGGGCGAATAGAGACAGAAGACGTGATAGTGAAAGAGTTATAAAACAGTATTACAGTCTGACAGCAAGACATTCTTGAGAAAATAAGTAGCAGCAAGTAATAGGAGTTGAGGAATAGAAAAATATGGGTTCAAGTATAATAATATCATATGTGCAATAATGTCCGATGGATAAACATGAATGGATGAATATACGATAAACATGACGAGAAAGAAAGGTACAGTAAAGAAAGGAAGAAAGAGATTCCAAGATGGAGTATGTTTAAGGGAGGAATAGTGAGTTGGAGAGTACTGGGTAGGATCGGAGGATGCTGAGAGAGAAATTTTGAAATATTGGAGAGGAAAGGGAGAATATTGAGAGAAATAGTGACAGCAAGCTAGAAGTGAGAGATTGGAGAAGAGAGAGGATGTGTGTGAGATAGAGAGAGAGAGAGTGAGAAATCGGGGTTTGAGGCAGTTTCTCTCCAGCTGAGCAGTTTGCGGCACGAAAGCGAGATAGCAGATTAGTGCAACGTGTGATCATATTTCACGATTCCTGAATAATGATTATAAGAGAACGCGCCACGCAGGCCACGGAATGGCCAAGCCAAGTTGAGACTTGAGCCGGCTTAGCTGAGGGCTGGAGGGGATGCAAAGGGTACAAACTTCAGCCCCCTCACAACTGGTACCTTCATGGCCATCATTAGTGGGATTTGCACATAAATAACCCTACCCCCTCAACTCCCCCCAACTTACTGAACCCACCACGACACCGTTCACCATTCACCATACCTTCGCAGCACTACACATGGGTAGTATGTAGTAGTAGTGGTAGTTGTGAGAGAACTACGTGCTTTGCGCGTTCGCCTACGCTCGCCCCAATATTATTGGGCACAACTTGAAGCGGCTCTTGTCTCGGTGAAGTCGACTTCACAATTCGACCAGCCGGCTGGAGCATGGATTCAACTCTTAAAACATTGTTTGCAATATACTGGAATGTGAAAAACAAATAGGGATGATAACGATGATGAAGTTTGTAGGGCTACATATTGAAATCCCTCCATAGGCCTAATTGAAATTAATAAGCCTTGTTGTCTGCAGTTGAGTGTAGTGTCGTTGAAATAACAACTCCAATTATATTGATTTATGGAATGTGAAGATTTTTTGTAACATGCCAAGTTTCTCAGTAACTGGTTCTTTGTGTTTTTGACAATATTCTTGAATTAAGATTTATATTAAGGGAATGAGATTTATTGGAATATTACTCGGTTTCTATCTAGGACCAAATATTTGTGATTGATCCATTTTTTCGTTCCTTTTAAATGATAACCGAGAGTTATTAATTAATTAAGTGTATAAATTTGGGATAAACCAGTATATTCTGAGTTCTGACAATTTCTTCACGTCTCATTGATAAATAGATAATCGAAAACCATATTCAATTGATGACTTAAACTGCAGTAGAACCCTAATAAACTCATGAAATATTTAATTCATTACCTACTATTCATATCTAAATAATCTTATGATCTTGTTTTTGTTACAAGATTTTATCAGATGTTGAGTTTTCTACTTGACTAAGAAAACGTTTTTGATTAGTCAGTTTTGTTGGTTCAGGTAGACTAGAGATCGAAATGCTGATAGAGAAGTTATGAAGCCCCTCACAGGTTTTTTCACCGATGGTACTTCTTTCTCAACGACTCCTTCCAGCGGACCACAAGTGAATTTGGACTATGTGGCATTGTTAACTGGATGCCATTTTATTGTAGTTCTTAATATTCTGTGTAATCTTGTATTTCTTTAATGGCCAATTTCTGTGTTATTTTCAAATTACATGAATTTTATATTATTTTTTAAGAAAATAAATCTGATTTGATCACGTCGAGATGCAAGTAATTGGAGTCCATATTTACGATCATTGAAAAAAAAATTACTTTGGAAGAAGGGGCAATGAATGGATAATACAAGGCATTATAATAATGAAGAAAGACAAAAGAGCAAGAGAAAAATATAACAGATCATCATATTGGCACATGTTGGAAAGAAATAATCAACATTAACATGAGATGAACAATATTCGTAAGAACATGATTTTTTATTGCGGATGATGGCAAAATGAGCTAATTCTTGAATAATAGTATATCAATTAACCTATCAATACTGATTCGATAAACAATTATTCTAATCATTAGAGCATCTATGCGAAGGAAATAGCATTCGTATCGATTCCTTGAACAATTTAATTGAAAACCACATTACTAGTATTATTTTCCAAGAAATCTTCACAAATTAAAAATTTCAAGCTACAGTGTGATTCCTGGAACAACGGGAAAGAGGTTAGTTATAAACAAGTAAGCATATTACATTATTTGTAAATGATGGAGCGTCGCGAGAGTAATTAGAATAATAATATTTTGCCAAGAATGTAATGAAAAATGTAAGTGAAATTGGTGGTCTGCAAAAATAGTCGATATGGAGCGGCTGAGGTGATACAATGAAGGAGGATGGTGAAGATTGAAGATACATTGACTTGGTGTTTCGAAGAGAAGGAAGCAGATTCGTTGGGATTCTGGAAAAATGAAGAGATTCCACTCCCATGATTAGGTGGAAGGGGGGCACGATGTTTTTCCGTGCGCCACAAGTAAAACAGAAACAAAAGAAAAAATACGAGCAAGGGATTGGAGGATGGCTTTGGCTCTGGAGAAAAAAAGGCGATGGATGGAAAAGAGAGGTTTGGTGATATGTCATAAGGGACACGCCCCTTGAACGAAAAAGTAGGGGAATTTTTGACAGAAAGAAGAAAAACGTGAGAGTAGCTTGGGCGGATGTCTGTGGTGATAAGAATGTAGCGCTGACGCCAAGGAGTGGTGGCGTGTGTGAGTGTGAGTAGGTGTGAGCGTGTGTGGAAGAGTTGCTGGGGGCCATAAGCGAGAAACGAGTCCTCCAGGGAGCGCTGTATTGATCTTGGTCGGATCCCCCGTCCCGCTTCTTCACGATTCTCTTCGTCTTCTATTTCCTTCCTTCATCCTTCTACAGTCTTCTTCCACTGCACCCCTGTTTCTACATCCTTCAGCCGCTGCTCCTTCCTTCACTGAGTCACTCGCAACGGGTCTCTTTCTTGCTTCATCCACCCTCTTGCTTTTCATGCTTATTAATTTCTCCAAGGTCCGAGTTTCGAAGGGAACGGGAGGGTATTTCGAGACTAATCGGCCAAGATAAATATTCATCTGACTGCCCTCGCAACCCCTTATCGCCCTCAACTTCCATCTCATCTACTTACCTTCTCTCTCATTTTCTTTTTTCGACGTCCCCTACCCAACTTTGTCCGTCATCAACACTGACAGCCTGCCCGGTGTCCACGCCAACCCATGTTTCTTTTCTTCAACCCTTCGGCTCTGACAGACACGGGCCCTTAGCTGGACTCATTCGACAAATTACTTCGTAGTCTTCTTTCTCTCGTATAACTTAACTTTGAGAACGAGCCCTTCGTCTCCTGTGGGGAGCGAATTTCGTTCTTAATTCCCACCCTCCACATTGTCTTATACGTTTGGGGGTAATTTTGCACCCTTTGTACCACGGGCAAACAGTCGACCATAACAGGAAATGAGACTGTATCAAAAAAATTGCACATTTCATAAATCATCTTCACAGAACGTTCAGGGAGACTCGTTTGAAACAAAAGCATGTTGATTGGAAACATTTGATTAATAAGGAAGGCTTCTTTTCTTATATCAACATGAATATTCTCTTTGAGAGAAAGAAAAGGTGAGAAGGAAGAAGGAAAAAAATCAAAGACATTCAGCAATCAATTAGTGTAGCACACTAAATATAAAAGTGATAGATTCTTCAGAGCACAAAGTGTTTCATCACGATTAAGCCACGTGGAATTGCGTTCCTACATATTCATAATTTTTTATCTTCTCTTACCTGCATTGTTCTTCGAGAGAGTGAGTAAAAAGTTTAGAAAAGCTGTACGTCAGAATACTCTGAATTCGTTATTCAACTCGCAGATCATTTCCATTTCAGACTCTTGATACTCTTTTCGACTGGAAGTATACCCTGGAAGTCTATTGACACTTCAAAATATACTGAATTATCATTACTAATAATAAGCAAACGATAGAAATACTCTCTCTTTGATCAAAAATCGTTATTATTTCCAAAGGATATGTGTTGATTTACAGAACATTCAATTAGTACAAAGCTAGGGATTATTCGACATTATTGTTTGTATTTGAATGCTTGAGAATTTCATAACCAAATGATATCTGAAGTTCCATATTCGAATAGTTTGCACCCTTCAATAAGCATGTAACTGGGAAAAAATCGTGATGGATACATGTGTATAGAGGCATTGCGAGTTCAACTACTACCTCCGTAAACTTCTGTTCACGGAGGTAGTGGTTCAACTGGATAACTTTTATGTCTTCTTCTTCTTTGAAACAGAGATTAGGCTATTGCCTGTTCCAACTCACATTCACCTTGTTATTAGAATAAAAAAAGTAATAATATATACCTATAAAAGGCTAAGCCTCGACTGACTGAAATCACACCACAGCCCAAACTACTGAGCCTAAATTTTGCACAATTTTTATGGTAGCCTTAAAACATCCACTAAGAAAGGATTATCAGAAATTTGCCCCCCTGAGGGAGCTGGGGCCCCCCAAAAATGTTGTACTTTTCAACCGCTCATTGCACAGCAAAGTCATGAGGAACTTTTTTGTTCAGCTACGAAAAAAAATTAGATCTATGCAGAAAAATTCCGATCAGAAGCACAGGGGGGCTCAGGAGAGGGCGTTTTTTCAAAAATTTTGTTGTAAAATCACACTACAGCTCAAACTAATTGGCCGATAGACTTGAAACTTTGCACAAATATTCTTCAAACTTGCTAAACGCGCACTAAGAATGGATTTTGAGTTATTTAAAGGCCTCTAAGGGTTTCAAAGGATGAAAAAGGATCCTATCAAGTAAGGTTATGAACATGGTAAGGTGAACGCCATATGGAACTGAGATAATTGACACACATGATATTCTAACATTTGTTGTAATCATTGGAAAGCTTAAAATAATCTTATCAATCAGCTGATCGAATTCATTTTGCGTTGAGAGAGCGCGAGCTTGCCACGTGTGTGTTCCATTGTTGTATGCTTGGCCAGTTCGGTTTGCGCCTTCTATCAGCTGTATATATGAAGTCTCATACATTCCGATTAGAACAGAGCACAGAGATTTTCTTTGGTTAGGAGTCTGATGATAATCCTTATTTCAAATTCAAATTTTATTGCCTTAAAAAATCACATTGGAAACTTTCTTTATTAATAGACAACAAGATTACAAAAACAAAATGTCAAACACATACCTACATTTGTAGCACGGCCAGAAAAAGACAAACTTGAGTACTAACCGTGAGTTCATTCAATATAACTTATATATTTTTCAATTTTGTGAATAAAAAGTAAGAGTTGATGAGAGATGTGAGTAGTTCCTTATATTTACATTTGATCCGAATGTTTATTCATATTGTAGTAGTCGGGGTCACTGCAATCAAAAGTTGTTTATTCTGTAGCTAATTAATTTCATACGTATTGATTTTAACTTACTGGTCCCTCATAGAATTTATAGTATTCCTGGTGATTGAGCTTGTCTTTTTTCTTTATAATAAATAATAAAGCTTTATTTACAATTTACATTAGGCTCAAACAAAAACCTCTCTAAATGGAGGTAGAATGTTAGGTTGACAACTTTCAGTTCTGTTGTTTTAACATTTTTTTTCAAATCACTCTCAAAAAGCTCATGTACTACCTACTATTGTGTTAGAGACACTCCTGGTGCTATCATAGTTTCACCACTATTCTGTTCCAAAGTCCTATCTCTTGCAGTCGTTAGCTTTATCTATAATAAAGTAGAGAACTGGCTTGTACACGTACGGGATAGGAAAACTATGTTTGACGCATCATCATCTGAGCTACTGAACTAATCAACTTGAAGTTTTGCATATAGATTTTTCATTAACCAAAGATGGTTGAAGGCCTATTTTCAATTCTTCAAGTTTTTAGTTTGTCAAGAGTATTAAAATAGATCCTTGCGGAGCACGGGTTCCTGCCGGGTAAACGTATGAATGAATAATATCAATATAATCTTATCTAACTTTTATGTTCCCATCGAAATTCAATCAATCTCTTTCTCTCAGAAAATAAATCAATTAATTGCTCATGAAACAAATCACATGTATATTCAACTACTGAGACATTAATATCAAATATTCAAGATGAAAAATTCAATCTTGTGGTAGGAAGATAAAAGTGAAAGAAGAAAAACGTAGATTCCAATGTGTCATCTCCCTTGGAGAAATTAGTGAAGTTAATTTGTATCAATTACTAAAATTGTCATTTCAAGCCCCTGTTGAGGAGAAAAGGGAAGCATTATGAAGAAGCTCGGCTTATTTGTACAGGTATCGACCCGTGCACTATTGCAGTCCTAATTTCTTCATGCAGCCTTTCTTCCTTCCTTTCCATTCTGTTTCTTGTTGTTTCCCTTCTCCTGCTTCTCTTGCTTGTTCCTGTTTGCTGGCAGTTGTAGAGGCCGGGCGCTGAAATATGTGGCGAGTATGCAAATGTCTTGATGGGATTATCCCGGCCGAGTGCTGGTTCGCAAAAAAGTTCCCGCGCGCGCCAAAAAATTTCGCATGCGCACTGGCGTTTTAGGTTTTGGCGCCGGCGCTGCCGCTCTTTGAAATCAATGTTCCATCGCCTCCCCGCCGCCTAAGATGCTCTGCAGCTGCACTCTGTCTCTCTTTTCGGCATTCCTCCTGCTCCAGCCTGCAAAAAAGACCGGTTGCTTGAACCTACAACAATAAAAAAGTCAAAATATTCAAATATTTTTTTAAAATATAAAAAATTAGAAAAGTGGAAAAACCATATTTTTCTGTCCATCCAAGATTGTTATTGTGAGTAATAAGGGTATATTATTGTTCAACCTATTAGTTTGGTGGAGATACAAATTGTTGAATCCACAGATTCTTCTGAAGAAGAGGATACATATCTACTAGATGAAAGATAGTTCCTCAGATTTTTTCAAGATTTTTTGAGCCCAATTCAGAAACGTTTCTTTAAAGTCAAATAACTGAAGCTAGAAAGGAATTATATGAGAGAAGCTTCTCAAATAGGATAGTAGTTGAGAATTTTGAATAAAAAAAAATTGTTTTGGTAGCATCAAGCGATATTCCTTTCAATCACTGCTCAGTGCGATAACTGAAAGTTTCAATGGATAATAAAATTCAGCAACATACCGTTCAAAAGTCAACAGTAATAATCAAGATGTTTACCATATTGACCTCTTCTTCTAATGATTATTTTCAGAAAATTCAAATCATTAATCTCCTCTTAAATTTTTGAGCTCTTCTCTCTAATCAAAGCTCGTGTTTCTACATCGTGATAATTACTTTCCACTAGCGATTCAACTTATTATCCTGAGTAATTCAAGACTACAAGAGTAGCTTTTCAAGAGATCATTCATTCCAATTATTCATCTCCAGATGTAAATAAACTTTTCAAGTGATCAAAGATTACATAGAAACTTGAGTATGTTTTTCACACAAACTGACCCATTCACAAAAATATTCATCTGTTCAAATGAGTGCCGTAGTACAAAGACTCAAACCAACTATCTGTTGGTTAGGGGACATGAAAGTGGTCAAGAATTGAGATAAATATGAATTTATCAGTGGACTGGTATCAGGGGTAGTACTGGTGGCTGCGTGATGGATGGTTTTTGTTCTTTGTTTTTACCCCTTGGCGCGCGTTCGTGTGCATGCATGAGTGTGTGTGTGTGTGTGTAATTATGACGTGGATGCAGCATTTCTTCGATTATGAATATAAACAGAGGAGATGACAGAGCCGGCACCGGCACTCTCACTGGGTAGGCCTACTGGTGGTGGCAGTGATGGTATCTGACAACGCCTGAATTAGAGCTCCATTGAGTCTTGCTAATGACTCTGCAATCCGCAATCAGTTACAAAGTTCGTACTGATGTTGATTGGAAGAACCAAATTGAACGAACGTCCTCTGTGTTATTCAACCTGGCATGCCCTCACTTCCTGTCTACACGCCTCCCACCTCCCTCCGCAACATTCTCCTCAATGAAACAATAATAATGCACACAAACATATTTTTCATCAAACACTCACCCACACACACAGATACCCACCGTTTTTGATGAACTCGAAAAATGTTTTTTTTTTCTTTTCAAAAGCAACGCCCTTCTTCTGCTTACTAGCTTACAAAAGAGCTGATTATTGAATGCAAGCCCTTGGTCTAACTATTCTCACACTACCGTCTCATGAAAGGTACCGTCTCTTCCACTGCAAGGTTTTGCTTTCATGTTTTTATATTGACGTACACATGATTTGTATTCTGGAAACCACAGATCTCCAAAAAGGGTTGATATCAGTTTGATCTCAAGTTTACATTCGTTTACTCTGAATATCATGATTCCTACTCCATTTTTGTTGTTTGAATGCATTTTCTGATCTCTAGATTTTTTAGAAAGTCAATATATTTTTAATTCAGAGAATAACTTAACATCTTTTCCATTATTTATCTATTGTAAGGGAGATTTTACTGCTCCAATTGGGCTACATATTGAAAACACAATTCTTCACTCAGTCTGAAAACAGCTTAATAGTTTGAACCAAGAATTTTCTTCTCCAAGACTCTTCTCCAAACTCCATCAGTTCTGACAATTTTATGTCCAGCGTTGACAAGGAATGGACGTTAAGCTATCGGTTTCTGTGAATTTCGATTCCAAAAATTTAAATGATATAGAACGTCAGTCATGATTTGTATGCGAATATTGTCTTTAGTGGAAATGAAAAGTGTTTCCAGGGTAATTACAATAGGAAATAGCTTGAGAAAATTAAAGTTTGGTCAAATTCATTATCACCTCTATTATTATTCCATTATCGCTCCTATCAGACTTTCACCTGATTAAACTTCAACTTGGCGCATCGATAAAAAGATAATAGTAGAGTATACTTAATTAATAATACAAAGTCAATAATGAGAGAAGCAGCTTGGATGTTTCCCTCAGAGGCTACACATTGTTGATTAAATTCCAGCTTAACTCATCAGTAGCAAAGATATATGAAGAGGGTCTCATGTAACTCATCAATTGAAAGAAAATTTGTAGAGGATTTGCTGAGAGTTAATCCTTGATTAAATTTCAACTCATTAGTTGAAAGATGATGTGAGCACACAACTCATTAGTGGGAATACAAAAAGGGAAATAGTTGCCACCTTGTGTTTTCCAATGAGTAGTAGTCAATAATGGATAACCATAAATCAAATCGCTATTTTAATGCGACTCCTATGACATCGTATGAGCTGAAGTGGGAATCACTTAAACTGTCAGCATTGGTTGAATTTAGAAGCATTGATGCTATTTATGAGGAATGCTGACAGTTTTAACTGATCAACACTGATATCTATGAGCTAGTTGACCTAGGTCAGGGATTCCCGTACATGTGTGTGGATAGACTCAGATATAGACATAGACAGTCGAACAGACTGACATTGCAGTATGAATGGCAATGGCTTGTGCGATCACATGTGTGTGTGAGCAGGATAGTGTGAGGTAGTGTTTTGATAGTGATGAGTGAGAAGTAACGGGAGAGAGGGTGTGATGGTAACAAATAGACGGAGTGAGCAAGTAGGAGAGAGGAGATAGTGACAGAGGAATAGAGTGATATAGAGTAATCATGCTAGTGCTAAGTGTGGTTTGAGGAGAGAAGCAAGTACGTATGAGCTATATGTGTTACAACCAAATATGATTGTAAACATAACAACGTCATATGACGGACAGATTATCTCACTCAATAGTTGTAGGTCACTACCAAGTGATGGATTTAGTTGTGATAAATTCCGATGCTTCGACTAAAACTTATTGATATTTAATTAGAGGCAGAAATTTGATAATATAGCACTAAATAAATTGATAGAGAGTACTCTCTCTAGAAAAATAATACATTGTAATCGTTCTATGACATTAATGGAGTGATATCGACTACAATAATAATTATTATTATACATCTTTTAATACCTCAATGCACAAAACTAATACAAAAATAATCAAACACAAAGCTTACACAATGCGAAATTTGAATCTTCAATCCATGTAGAATTCAAAGATGCTATGGATGAATCAAATCTAGGAATACAAATTATGTGTACCTGATTTTGTTGGGTAGACCCATCAGTCTATTTGGGAATAATGAAACTATACGAGAAAATGAGCATTACTATCTAACAATGGTAAAAAATACCTGAATCAATTTGAATCATCAAACAAACTCCTAGAATATTGATCCAAAATTCCATCAGTATGGAATATTTCTAGGTGCAGGAAGATTAATTAAGAAAGAATTTAAAATCTTAAAAAATAACAAATCTTATACAGATAACAAAAAAATGAAGAATTATATTTTTGATTTTCAAAATCAATGTTTCTTTTAATATTCAGTTGATGGATTTACGAATAGTTTGAAAAGATTTACTGAAAATTTAAGTAGTGGCTAGATTACTTGGTTTGAATATCTATGGTGTCTGTTCTGTATCATGATTCACTCGATTCCACATGTAGAAAGTAGTTTCTACAATTCACTAAAGCTATTTATAACTATGTGTGAGAACTGGCTAATACACTTTCAGTACGACCGATTCGACAATCAATTCTGAAACATGATTTTTGAGTAATTTCACTTGCAGATTCACGAAGCTTTCTTGTGAGCCATTCCGAATCTTATACCCTCACAATAGTTCCCAGCACAATCTTCATAGAAGTGAATTCATATTCTATCAATGTCCAATGCAAATTACGGTGCTCATTATGAGAAGTGTTGAATATTTCATGCATCTCCGGCTTGCTGGACGTTCACCCTTTCCTCGAAACTCGATTCTACCCTCCTGTGAAGCATCAATTTCTCCCCAGACGACCTATGACACGAAGATTTAATATGCAAAAATGCACACTGCCAAGGAGCGTGAACCTGTTCGTATGAGAACAGGTAGTGGCTTGGTCACCGTAGCATCTCCTGAAGATACGTTGATCCACTTGTTCAGTTCTAGTTCGACCAAGTCTGGACCACAGTCAGTCTAGCTTCCTTCAGGTTATGAGTTTACATGTTAGGTTAAGATGAGGTTGAAATTAGGATAGTTGAGTGCTCTGGAAGTGATAAGATACGATAAGATCACGTGAGTACGATACGTGATGATTGAAGTACAAATAACCTAATTTAATATTGTTCGTGCTATTAAGCGTATGTCTTTATATCAATTTCTCATGTCATATATCAATTCAGTTATCATGTTTACAGAAATTCCTTCTCAATGATGAAATATTCTTGAACAAATGATTTATTATAAGGAAAATATTGCCTTTGGTCGCCTTTTTGATATGTAGCATAATAATCTTCAATGAATTTACTCTTTTCCATCAATAACTATTCCATTGATTTTGGTGGTAGTATATTCCAATGACAGATACAATTCACTTCAAACAATCATTAAAAAAGAGATTTCATCTTTTTTGATCGATTTATTTGATAATATGAGATTATTTCATCCATTCTCGTAAGGAGTTTGAAAAAAGCATAATCTTCTCATACCCATCATGCGATCTCTTATCAGTATATTAACTAGGTGCTATAATAATTATGAAAGATAAATCTCCTTCATGAATATTCAAATCTATTATAAATCGTCTAATCAATATTCAATTCATTGCAAGTAACGGGAAATAGTATTCAATCTACGTGGATAGAATCAATATTAATTAATTCGTAAGCTCTTACTAAAAAGGACCGTCTTAAGTATTGGAGATTTAGGATTTTGTTTGCAGAAAGTCACATTTCTCTATACCACACATCAATTATTTCATTTGGAATTGCAAGATTTCTCGTTTTCCAAGCAATTTACTTCCGTTCATGTATCTACATATACAATCTTTGAGAAACATAGTGTGACACAGAATTGCTTAGATGTCGCATTGCGCGATTGAGATAGAAAGGCACGACAAGATTTAGAGGCAACGCGCATATGAAGTTATTTAGAGGCGTGCGTTTTTCAGCTTACTTTACGGTGGCAATAAAAGTCAGACGTGGCACGTTCTTTCGCGTTCACCAGCTTTGTGTGTGAGTTTATACAGGACCGCACCAAGCAGGACGGATGTGCGATTGATTATTAATAGCGTGCAATTGGGTGCAATCACCCCGACCGGCCTATTACAGCTAATTGATTAGCTCACTATCGCAGTGCCTTGTTGCATACTCCTACACTCCAACACTTGCACACTCGCTCACACTGACTAGAGTGTGAGACAATGGTCCGTTTAACCCGGAACAGACCAGTGTCGCTTAACTAGCCGCTAGCACCCAGCCTCCTTACTCCTTACTCCTTACTCACCCCGTGACGGATAGAGCCTCTCTATCACGTGCTCGACAACTGTGTCCTATCCTCAACATGCCTTTCGGGCTTCCAACGCAGTTTTAAAGCAAATTTACGTTTTTCTAGAAAGTTCAATGGTGTTTGTTTGGTATGAGAAACAGCAGGATGATGAGTGGATCTCGAGAGAATATATAAGATATGAAATACAAAATAAAATAATTGTCGTTTACAATATAAGATGAGATAACATTATATGATTGATGAGGTTATACAATAATATGATGGAGATGAATCGTACAGTTGATGATCTTTTTAGAGTTATATAGTATGATCCATTTCTAGATCCTCCAACTTTTATTAAAAATCGAAAGAGGAACTTCTGATTGATTCTATAAATACTGGAATTTCTTCATCTAGAGGTCCTTCGTTCCCCAAAATTGGTTAAGGGATAAAATAATAGATTTGATTAAACTTGGAAAGTGAAATTATCTTATGAATATTAATAACTATACCTTCATACTATTATGTTATCAATTCAAGATTTCTTTGTGACTTTCCTCCCTTCGTTCAAAGCAGATTAATTCCAGTTTCTGCTGACATATCCTCATACTCCAAGTAATGATCATGATTTTGAATACTGATTTTGTTTTCAAATCAAAATTGAGAACTGCCATCTAGATTCTTGAATAAAAACTCTTAGTTTTTCAATTTACATTTATATGATAGCTTATGATCAAATTGCGAACGTGTTCGTTCATTGTTATTTTAAAATATTCATTGAACAATTCCAGATGAAAAATGGAGGGAATGATGTCCCTCATTCCCGTTGCTTATTGTATGAACAATTATTATTATTATCAATTAGTCAAATTGAATGGAAAGAGTTTTATTGATGATTTAGTTTTACACCCAATTAATTACTCAAACTACATGCTGCTGTGTAGTGTTTTCTATAGAAATAAATTAATAATAATTCTGTACTCTCGAGAGAGAGTATCATATATCCATCTTGGGAACTGTGGAATATGAATATTATTTATTTGCAATCAAAATGAGTCAGGTTTCATCATTCCATAGTATAGAATCATATTTTTATTTTTCTGGTAATTAATCCACATTTGATTACTAGTTTTGTTATTTGTGCAGCATTTTCCACAATTATTAACACTGGATTGCAACAAATTGTCTTCAAATAGTCTAGTGGTCCAGTTGTCCAGTGCATCAATAATACTTTTTTTCAGCGATTGATTTATTTTAAAAATTGTTGTTCGCGATCAAATTAGTTTTGTACGTTGATGTACCTTCATCAAAGGTTGGTGAGCTTTGTTCATGTGGCTTCATGAACAATAAAGAAGCATCTTCAGGATTCCTTTTCTTGTTAGATTGAAAAGTTTATACTAGTCGAAGAAACAGTTTGAAGATGGTGTGATCAATAGTTGTAGCGAGGGTGTAGGCCATGGGCCGATGGCTGCTTAGCCGTGGCAATGGTGCAGTAATGGCCTCCGCTGAGTTGGTTACCACAGCCCTCTTGTGCCGAACGTAGCGGGGTGCGTGGGCCACTATACAGAAGAGCCCAGTCGAAGCCATTTGCAAGTGGGGCCTTCTCTTCTAATCTTGCAAGGGGTCGTCGCCGCTGTGTGAGTGAGTGAAGTGGCTGTTCGCTCACCCTCACTACAGCTTCAAATGCAATTTAAACTTCCAACCACACACCCCTGTGCTCAACCTCTTCACCTCTTCACCACCATCACCATTTCCCGCTCTTTCCCATACACATTCACTCACTCTCTCTTACACTTCTTCTCAATCTCTTTCTCTCTCCCTCACACAAACCCTCTCTTGCTCTGTATCTTCAATCTCTGAGATTGTCTCTCTCTCTATGTACCACTCAACCCCTATCTCTACCTTGCTTTCTTCTCTCCTCTGTGTTCCTATCTCTTTTCATCTTTGCTTTTACAACCGTCTTTGCTTATATATTTCCGTACTCTTGGATGATGATTATACCGCCAAGCCACTGTACTGTGCGAAAGCTTATCCACTCTCAAACGAATTTAAATTCTCAGGGAAGCCTGCTTATGGAATTCATCGCCACCTACAGTTTTCTAGGCGACCACAGGCGTTTGACTGGTGAACAAGGATCGATACAGGCGAAGAATATGTTGTATCATAATGATATTATTGTATATTGTAATTGATATTATCATCAATTCTGTTTATTATCTATGAAAAGGATGTTACTTACTCTTCAAACGTCTATTGTTGAATGTTGTAGGCCTACTTAGTATGCTCTTACATGAATAGTATTTTTTTACTATAGAAACGTTTCTATTGGTTCCCACACATACGTTAGATCAATGAATCATTTCGTGGGTGATCAAGTTGTGTGTCATCATGTGTCATGTAATGGGTTGTAAAGAAATGAAATTTGAAGAATTTTTGTTAATTCAGGAAATTGAATTATAACGGAAACAGGATCAGAGTCTATGTCTAGAACAGGAGTTTCGTGTTTCACCACAATTATCACTTCCTCCATATTCAATCGGATTGCATCAGCGATTGGAATTTGATATTTTGAGCAAATAGGCTATCAAAGTGAAGCAACATCACTCAAGAAGCCTAAAGTCAAGTGTAACAATTTCGCAAGCACTAAAAAGTTTTGATGTCTGTTATCACGTTATCCTCATTTCTATTATTACAATAGACTATAAATAATATGCACTATCAAATTCGCTACGTTTTTAAGAAGCTCGAAATATCAATTTCGTCATTAGAAAAGTTCATCATCGAATGAAATCAATGATTTTGGAACATTTTTCCAGAACTCCGAAATATCAGACCTGGTCTCACGCATTATAGCATTCAAAATATGAGATTTATTGAAATCAGATTCATGAACAGTTTTTCCCTTGAAAAAAATAGATATGTCAGAAAGAGCGACTTGTAGGATGAGCTGAATTATTATGTGAATCAAGTGCTACTGATCTCTCGCAATGCAAATAATTGTCGATTGAGAAACGTTTGAATATCTACAATCAATACATTTTAAGAGAATGAAATCATACATTTTGAAATCACAGGGATTACTGTATTACAAAGAATCTCATTAAGGAGCTCATGAAACTTCTCATAGAAAATCTTAATATTTGAGAAAAATCTTGTCATTATTCATAACAGATTTATGAGTTATAAATCTTCAGAGCTTATGAACGAAGTTTATGTCTTATTAATTGTTGTTCAAGAATCATGTTGATTTGTCATTCAATTAATGAAATGCAGTCCAAAACTTTGGAAAAAATTCGGTTGTTCAGAACATCGCCTATATGATTGAGTGATTGAGACGAAAGCCTATGAAAGCTGTGAAAAGTCAATGCTCAAGAAATAATGAGGTAATTGAAACAAATAATGAAACAATGGAGAAGAGTGCTAAGAATATGAAATGTCATTCTTCGACAGACTGAGATTCTCAATTGAACATTCAATTATTCGAAATCCCAAGCCTGATATTCCTCGACTATCTAGAAACTCTACATGGAAATTCAGTAACCTCTCATGATGAGAAATGTATGTAGAAACAGTGGCGGTGTGAGAGTAGAGACAATTGGCCTAATTATTAATTGGCACCATAGAAACGCAGTGACGCCACACAGCGACTACAAAAGCGACAAAGTAGCAGCGACTGCGACAGTCGACCACCGACTTATCCTTCCTTTCCTTTCCTTTGAACTGTGCGCATTCAATTTTCTCCATCTTGTTTGGAGGCTTATTTCGACGATCAATAAATAGCATTGAATTGCAGCGGCAACGAACGGTAAGCGGAGGATCAGTAGTGTGTTCCTATATACTACCACTACTGCACAAAGTGAGCCTAGGCAGACAATTGCGTGTACATGTGTGTGTATTTAGTGTTAGAAGAGAGTTCGCCTTAGATCGTAGCTGTGGCGTACCTCACTCACCCCTCCCTACTAGCACACACCCCCGCCCACCCTTTTCTGATGTCTATTTAGACGAGCGAAAGGCTGAAACGGGCAGCAGCCCCAACCGAGAAATAGAATGAGGGCGATGTGCGTGGGTACGTGAGAGGGAAAGGGGTAGACACTTCCAAATAAGGGGAGAAGGGAGAAGCTGAAAACGACGCTCGCGGCTGCCGTCCTCCGGTTGCCATGGCGACCAGTTCTGTTGACAATTGTCATTTCAACCAAAAGAACAAAGACACCGCCGACGACGACAGCAAAACACACTAACACACGCACACTCACACACCTCGTCGTCGATAAATACGACGCCTCGACACTAAATTTCCTTCCCCGTCTTTATTTTGTGTCCTTTCTTATCCTCCCTCTTTTACTCTTCGTGCTTTGTCCGTTCTACTGTCATAATTGAATTTCATCTCGTTGGACACCGCCGGGCGCCAATAAATCGACTTGCAAGTCTCTCACTGAAAAAGTGTGCTGGGGTAGGTTTCAGTCCCATTCAGAATCAATGTACTGACACAACAAACCCAATCATTCCTCGAAGACAATTGGGTCGCTCTCTGACGTAATAACATTTATTCAGTCCTTGTGAGAAACGTGCAAGTCTATTCGACCTTTCAATACAGCACTATGTTTCTTTTCACAGGAAATCCGTTTATATCGGTTTTACAATAACTTATTGCTGAAGTTAAATATTGTTATATTATACATCAGGTTATTGAGTCCATCCACTCCTTGAGTCGCTCAATCAAAATAATACAATACTTGAAGAAGAAAGAAACTTCTTTTGGTTATTACTTTTTTCACATGCACAGTGCAACTACTGTATTTCCAAAATAAGATATTTATATAAATTTCCAGACAGAGAATCCTTAGTAGACCATCAATTTTGAAAGGTGAATGAATAATCACTGCTATACTTTTATTGACTCAGCCCAGTGCTATTGAGCTATTGTCCTGCGCAGAATTCAGTAGTATACTCTTTGTACTCGAGGAACAGCAGATGTTTTTCAGTTTGCAATTTATGATAGTTTGTTGAGAGGACTATCCTGCGCAGTAATCAGTAGTTGGGGACTAGCGGATGTTTTTAGTTTTCACTATCGAATAGTTTGTTGGCTAGTCCTGTCGATTTGTTGGTGAGTTTATAAACTCAATAGAACCAATCTAGTTTTTGTCCGGCTACTATTAGTTAAGCAATGAATAAATATGGAAATTTGAATTGGGAATATGAGAATCATAAACGGAACCAAATCAAATGGAGTGATATGAATGTAGATTACTATTGACTCAATAGTTGATGTGAACGACTGAATAGTCTATCTTTTGTTCTTCTAATTTTTCTGATTATTTTGGTCAATTCCATAGGTTTATAAAAATTATTTATTAGAAAATAGAGCAATATTCAATATTGTGAATAGGAAAATATCTGAAAAACCTTAACGTAATTCGTGTTCGATTCACGCTAGTATATTGATATTGATAAATTATTTTTGTCATTTTGACTGGAATCGATTATTAGACTCCTTTCAAAAGACTGTTAGAGCTGTAAAGGAAAATACGTTCATGATACAAGGCGGTACATCTTCCCTTGATGAACCGCTCCCCCATGACATGTTGTTGATTAAGTAGAATGCAATCACGTCTCCCAGACAAATGAATATTATCACTGAAATGAATCACGTCAACTACAACTGCTGAATAAAAATTTTGTCTGAATTTTTTTAAATTCCAGACATTGCATTTTTACAGTCTAGGACCATACCTATTTGTTTATTTAATTAAAAAGGTTCCACAAGTATTTTAAGCCTACTACTACCTTATTTCCATTTTATAGATTCTTTTTAATTTCATTTCCATTCTGAAGCACGGTTGAAACGTTGTTTAGAAGAGATAAAGAGGGTGGGGGATCAGAACACTAGATACGCAGCTTTAAAAGAAAACCAGTTGAAGCAGGTTCCTTTGAATGTGTGGGGGATGTTGAACATCCAAAAACCAGTCATTCCGGTCAAGCAGACTTTCCCTTGTTGATCTTCCCAACGTAACTCTCATCCTTTTGTTATCTGGACAACAGAGTGCAATGCCTTAACCCATATAGGCCTACTTCACAATCAAAACATCTTCAAACCCATGATATTCGGTGGGTGTCTGTATACGATAATATAACTGTCACTGTATTTAATACGTGACCGTTAGATCGTTACTGTTGTAGGAGACTGAATATGACCGGAAATCTCTGAGATATGATATGATTATAATATTCACCTTCGTTTGTCTACAACGACCAAATAAATAATACCACAATAACAATTATCACATATTCATTTAATGGATTGGAGCACACAAATGAAGAAGAGAAGGCTCGATACAAACTCATTTTTCCTTCATTCTTACACTAACACCTAACATTGAAATAATTGAAGAGAAATAAAAGGTCTACCTTGTGTTATTTCTTTTCAAAATTTGAATAAAATTGAGATTTTCAATCTATCATTAATCAATTCGAGTCTGGAAATATACCAATCAATGTTGGATTAGGATGAATTAAGATCAAAATCGAATTGAAACATCACACTTCAATATTACTCAACACTGGAAAATATTGGGTTTTCTGGGAACAAAAACCAAAAAGTGCATAGAATGAGTTCAATAAAGTTTGACTGTGTCTTTGATAGTAAAGCAGCTATTCAATTCCTAATAGTGCAATATAGATTATTGCGGTTCATTCAGAATGAACCTGGTGCTTGATATTCTAAAATTAATTCAATTTCTATTGACTCTTCGAGGGCAAGACGACCCTTAGGTGTCCCAAACACGGACAGGTGAAAATAAGTCTTCTGATAGGCACGTGGACAAGTCAGAAGTTCATCTAGGAGAGTGGTCGGATTGTCTGGTCCTATATGCGGAATGGCCACCTCGAAATGGGGCCCTCCTCTCCTCCTCCTGCCAAGGGTCGGTCTGCCCAGAGGCCGTCGTTCACCCGGCGTGTGCCTTCCCCCTCACACACCATCATCCCCTTCCACTCTCCAGTTCATGCTATTGTCTAGAAGGGCATCCTCCTTGACAGGCACACTTATTCTTTTGGAGCGACTCATCCGGGACACCCCTTTCCCAAAAGGAGATCTCATCAAATGAATGAGTCAAGTTGCCAACAAATGACGTTGGCTGGACTCTGTCAGTCTGTTTCCCGGTCGCTTGTTATTGTTTCTATGATTGCCATCGAGTGTTATTGACTTTCTCCCCTATCTCTCTCCAAGACAGAGCTCCAACTTTCATAATTATTACGCACAGACATGTCTTGGGGTCAACTCGTTGCAGAATGTAATACAGAATATTGAGAATTTCCATGTTTTAATGAAAAACATTAAATAAAGTTTATATCTCCAAACACCCATGCAGATCAGTTAACTCAATTTTCTGAATTGGAAATGGCAAATGTACTTGATTATAGACAAATGGCAAATCAGCCAGTCATAGAGTAATAGAGTAATTAATCTCTAGAGATGAAGTTGCTAGGATTTACATTTGTGAATTTCTCATTCGGCTCTTTGCCTCTTCTTGTATTTAGTTTTATCTCATCTTGTTATTTGCGAGTGAGTACATGACTCATTGAAGACTCTTATTCAATTTTCAGTCCTCAGTAAATATTTCATTATAACAGTGTGGTGACACACATTATAACATTAATAAATTGTGGTGACTCTTCCAAGTAATATAACACGACAATACAAGTCTGAAAGAGGAACACTGAAATCGGAGCATTTAAACAAGAGTTATAGATGAGCTTCGAATTACATCTCCTCTCCGAACATATACTTCATTCAGAAATTTATCAATAATGAATCTTAAATTTTGTATGATTGTCAAATCTTATGTAATTGAGCATTGAATGAAGTTTCATATATTGATTTTATCCAATTCTTGAGAACATATATAATGGAGAATATCTTTAAGAATATATAAGATCAGATTAGATTCTTTCATTCAAGTTGATTACAATAATGCACTACCTTAATAAAAATGACAATATCGTCAATTAGTAAATTTATTTTTTAGAGTTTAAAAAATTATTGATTGAAATGGAGGCGAACGCACACAGCTGCAGACGTATGCAGATTGACAAAGGAAAAATCCCTTCACAAGTGTTTAAATGTTGAAACGTACACAGACATCTTTCTGTCTGCATATTATGTCCACTCACGTATGCATGCATATAGGTTTGATTTCTTCTCCGTCTGTCTGCTGCTGTGTGTGTTCGCCTTAAATATGAATTCTGTGCAACAAGGTTTTATTCTTTCCTCTTCAGAGAATAACACCAACTTGAAAACAATGAGATCTGCCTGCAGAATATTAGAAGCAATAAAATTGTCACAATGATTTATACTGGCTCAAATCACAGATTCATATTTTAATTCTGAGTCCCTATCTTGAAGGCTACCTAATTCATCCTGCATTTAGATTACCCAATTATTCCACAAGTCAACACCCAAATCATACAGGAGAGTCATCACTGCTATCCCACTACACTAAAAGTTACCAAAGAAGATAAGCTTTACTTTACAAAAATGAACCTAGATTAGCGAGAAACATAAAATCAGCCATCGTTAACAAGAAATTGATGCTTCAAAACCTTTCTGAAAAAGTTCGTTCAGCCTTTCTCGAACGACAAATTGGCGTATAAAAAAAATGGAAAACACCCATTTCTATAGAGCACAAAAGATGGTGTAAAGCTTACCACTGCTAAAGGGCTGTTTGTACATGGTGGCTCTATCTAGCGAGCAGGCCTTGAACCGCTATCAGTAACAATCGTACAGCAGCGCCACAAGTGGCTGATGCTGCAACTACTCCATGATCACATAATGTCATAATCATGTACAGCAAAAGCGTATTGCAATATGATTCGCACATGTCAATAACCCTGATTTCTGCTGAATGATTTGGGTCGAATACAAACAAGGAACTGTACGATTTCATTCATGCTCGGTTTTTGAAAAACTGGAATCGATTTTTGGTTATGACGCAATAAAGTAACGTGTCGAATCACTGAGTAAAATGCTTTTCATGGTCACACTTGTATAATATACAGAATAAAATAAGTTTTATGAGCTTTGATATTCATATTTAAATTCCCATCCAATAATGAAGAATTTATGATCAATGATAATAATTGTTGTCGATTCTGACAAAAATGAATTTGATACAATGAATGGAATCATTCAATAGCCTACGTAGCCACTCCAGCATTCAAAGAATTTTATCAGTTCTCACGTCTCACGTTTCTAAAATTATTAAATTTCTATCACAAAATTGGCCAAAACAAATTAAATACGTTTTAGTGTAAGAAAGCAACATCATCAGGTCAGTTCATTGTTGGGTTTTCTCCATTACAAACAATTTTATTTCCTTTTTTTTACATCAAAAAATAATTGATCATCGTATTTTCCATAAAGATTGTTGTTGATTCACATTCGTGGGAAAGAAGCATGATTACTTATAGAATTTTGAATTACTTGACAGAGTAAATGATCTATCATTTAGTCACTATCATGTTTCTTCATTCTGAGAATAGCTCGCTTCTTAGGCTTATATATTATTATAAAAAGCTTACTCTGCTATCTGTAGTGAAACGTACAATTTTTGTATTCCTTCAACAAATCTCATGGAATAGATATCGTATTTGAAAAATCTGGTGTGGCGCACTCACACAATTTTCCTTGCCGTTAAGAAAATTGATTACCTGACGCTAGTGTTCCCGCGCATCTAAAGTCTACTAATAATTCAAAGATCTGAGCCAGCTGGTGTCAGGACAATAACGCTGGAGACAAACGATGTCTGCTATCTCTTCATAGTGAATGATTTCATAGAATCAACTGTTGCCAACACTTTGCAATTGAAATAATCACATTTTATCGAATTTCGAGTTTATTTTCAATTTTAGGTGAAAATGTTTCTGAACATTAATTGTAGAGACTTTCATGCTCAATATTTTCCACCAAAAATTTTCTGTTTAAATTGTACCTGAAGCCTGGTAATTGGGAATCTAAAATCAAACTTTGCATAGATGAAGCGGAGCTTCTGAAATTTTTACAGATAGAGGGCTTATCAATGACTATTTTAGGTATAAATTTGATCAAAATCGTTGGAGCCGTTTTCGAGAAAATCGCGAAAACCCCTGTTTTTGACGACATTTCCGCCATTTTAGCCGCCATATTGAATTGCATTTGATCGAGAATGTTCGTGTCGGATCCTTATAGTGTAAGGACCTTAAGTTCCAAATTTCAAGTCGTTCCGTTAATTGGGAGATGAGATATCGTGTACACAGACATTACACATACACTCATACACACACACACACACACACACACACACCACACACACACACACACACAACACACACACACACACACACACACACACCACACACACACACACCACACACACACACACACACACACACCACACACACACACACACACACACACCACACACACACACAACACACACACACACACACACACACACACACACCACACACACACACACACACACACACACAACACACACACACACATACAGACCAATACCCAAAAACCACTTTTTTGGACTCAGGGGACTTTGAAACGTATAGAAATTTAGAAATTGGGGTACCTTAATTTTTTCGGAAAGCAATACTTCCCCTTCCTATGGTAATAGGGCATGGAAAGTAAAAATCTGGTGTGGTGCACTCACACAACTTTCCTTGCCGTTATGAAATTTGATCAACTCACACCAGTGTTCTCGCGCATCTCAAGCCTACTTTTCTAAGATCTGAGCCAGCTGGTGACAGGACAATAGCGCTGCAGACACACGAAGTCTGCTATTTCTTCATAGTGAATGATTTAATAGAATCAACATTTGCCAACAGTTTGCAATTGAATAATCTTATTCTCTCCAATTTCGAGCTTATTTTCAATTTTAGGTGAACATACTACTAAACATTAATTGTAGAGATTTTTCCAAATTGTTTCTGAAGCCTGATAATTGGGAATCTAAAATCGAACTTTACATAGATGGTGCAGTGCTCCTGAAATTTTTACAGATATGAGACTTGTGGCAGTTGATAGAGCTTACCAATGACTTTTCTAGGTATGAATTTGATCAAAATCGTTCGAGCCGTTTTCGAGAAAATCGCGAAAAATCTTGTTTTTGACAACATTTTAGCCGCCATTTTGAATTGCATTTGATCGAAATTGTTCGTGTCGGATCCTTATAGTGTAAGGACCATAAGTTCCAAATTTCAAGTCACACACACACACACACACACCCACAAACCACTGTTTTGGACTCAGGGGACCTTGAAACGTATAGAAATGTAGAAATTGGGGTACCTTAGTTTTTTTCGGAAAGCAATACTTTCCTTACCTATGGTAATAGGGAAAGGGAAGTAAAAATTATTCACAGTATTAAGTATTAAGTATTAAAGTATTAAGTTATTCACAGTAACTGTCATATACTATTGATGGTATTCTTTTCATCAATTGATTATATTTCATTTATAAATTCTATACTAATCAAATATATATTTACACTAATCATAAATTCTATATTTATCCAGATTCTTGGAGTATTGCACTCAAGGACCTGGCGCAACGAAGGACTTTCAAGGAACCAATCTCCAGGGAAGGATACTTTCCAACGAGGAGGAGGGGGATGGACCAGGAGACATCGGAGGATCTCGAACTAGGACACCAGACAACAGAAATGGAGGGAATCGATAAGGTGAGATTGAAATTCCAATTTTCTTTCCTACTTCATTCCACTCAAAAAGGAGAACGTATATGTGTGTTACATAACAAGGAATAGTACGGAATCAATTCTGGGACTTCGAATCGCACTTGGGAAGTTATTTGGTTTCATGAGTGAGTTCATCCAAAACTTAGAAGGTTACTCAAAAATAAAGTACAAGACAGCAGGTAGCTCTACAGAGTCGAACCTCAACATCACATTTCATCCTTCATAAAGCTGTATACATTATAAGGTTTATTATTACAATAATTCTTAATGACAAACATGAAAAGGAGACTTTACATGAATACCCTACAGCCTACAACGATGATTCTGATTCATTGATATTCTAATGACTTACAACATAAACATATCAAGTCCCAAATACTTCGATAGGATGAATATGATGTTATCAAAATTCTATTGGTAGAGGGTGTTTCCCAAATTGTTCGTTATCTTAGCGATTTAGAATTGGTTGAACGACAATTGGATTGATGTACCGCTCAAACAGAGCCGCTAAAATATGGAAGGCGTTCGTTATCATAATTATCTACGATATACGATATCGCTGTTTGATTTGCTGCTATGAATCGATGCATCCCAGCCTCAGGGTTCGTTTCACCCAACGGGTAACGCACCCGACTTTTGAATAATAATGGATTTCTTGCGGGATATATTCTCTCGGCTTTTTTTTCTGCTGTGTGTATAATTCGACGAATTATCGCCAGTCGGAGGTCTCCAAGGGACGAGAGAGGTGTTCTATTGTCCACTGAGCATTTTCCTGGAGGTGGAGGAGGATATATTTATATAAGTTGGCGTCGCACACTGTGGATACGTGATGGTATGATGGTGATGATGATGGTGGCGATGATGCTAGGCACTTGTGGGGCCATGTTGGCCTCAGGGTCGAAATGAATGGACGAGGAAAGAAGCATTAGCGGAGGAGGAGTGCAAGGGCGAAGGGACGAGGAAGATGGTGGCAGATCTAGGGACACGGATGGGCGGGCGGTCGGGTGGACGGACCTAGAAGCCCTGTCCGGTTATCTTCTGTTACAATGGCTAGTCGACGGTTCCCTAATTGCAAATCCTTGGTGCAGCCCCTAATGTATCGTTATCCTGCACCCGAGTTCACCCTATTTTTGTTTTTCCAGCAGGCAGCAGGGAGATTCTGCTCTTTTTTCCTGCTTTTCATTTCCTCCTTTCCCCTTACTCACCCACGCATGCGCGCGCACCCTCCTCACTCGACCCTCTCATGTTCTCTGAAAAATCGCAAAAATCCGACCGACCCTCGAATACTTCAATCCCTCCGCACTTTTTCCCCTTTTCCAACCCTTCTGGTGTAGCTTCGCAAACGAAACGACTGCCGCCTTCTCTATTCTGCTCTGCTCTGCTTTGCTAAAACCATCTAGATTACCAGCTACCATCGCAACAAAATCACCGGCTGGCTTATGCATAATGCATAGTAGGAATAAGAACTAAGAACAAAGCCCACAAATCTTATTAACTTCCTATTTCTAGTACCAGCTACCCCAGTTCTTGGTACTTGAAACCAGAATCTCGCTTCCTCTTAACAGTCGACGGGCTCTTGCTTCTATTGATTCTGACTCGAGAGATTTTCCATTGGAGTATAATGAGAAAACGAGAAACTTCTTTTACTCTTGGAAAATCCTATAAATCAAATACAATGTATTTCCTGGAACAGCAGAGCTCATTTATCAGTTTCTTTTATCGTATTCCACTATGAGGGAATAAAATATAAGAATCGCCCTATATTCTCTTGTTGCATTCACTCGGATATCGTACTGAGTGAAAATAGAACATTTACTGTTAACCACCAGTGTTAACATGGTTAATCCATCCTACTAACTCAAAAATTTTTTGTTTGAGTTCTGAGATGGAAAACCAACCATTTCTGGATTCGAATTGTTCGAGAATAAAAATAATTTTGAAAACAAAGCTGATTGTTCCTGAATTGAATTAGATTAGATTTGGTGATTAGATTCACATTAAACTGTCAGAATTGTTTCATTGTGAACCATTAACTTCTTCCATGAAGAGTGTTGAAGATTTGGAGTCAATCTCACTTAAGTTTGAAAATTTTGAAACATTCATTATTATATCATAATGTGATTGTTAATATTACTTATCGACAGTGTTGAACGCGAATCATGATCACGAAGAAGAACACATTCATTAAATAAGAATGATCTAATGGATATATTCTACTCTAAACATTATGTATTGCTTTTTAGTGCTTGTAGACAATTGGTTATTGTTGTACGTGAAGGTGATATAATTTGCTATTATTATTTTGCTTTCAGAAAGAGTTCACCCAACGCTTGGCATGCTGCTGCTACCCTGCTTTACTGCTTCCATTAGATGCTCATAAAAATAACAAAGCTTTGCGCAAATTCGATAATTATCATTACCTGCTTTCACCTTGCAACTGTTATCCAATCACAACCGCTTTCAGCATTCTCGAAATAGCTTACTGCTTATTGGTGATAATGAGTACTGTATTTGACAAGTTGCCATCTGATTACATCATGATGTAGAGCTTAAGGTACCTGGTGTATTTTCATGCATTTCAAAGAGTTTTCAAATCATGTTCAGCTATTATACAGTATAATAATCTATTAGGCAGTACTATTTCTTTATTGTTATAGAAAACTCACTAAAATATAAGTTTGTACAAAAAATAATTTCCTATCGATAGTACATAATATGAATTATGAATTAAAATTCATATTATAAATTCTACATTCAAAGAGCTTTTTTCACTGGGAGTTATGCCCACATGCCCACAAACAGGGGAACAGGGTTGTGCTTTGCTAATAACCTAATTTATACAATACTGCAAAATAACTTTCGTACAATTTTCCGCTAAGATAGTTTTTCTTGCTGGTCAGAAAACTAAATTGAAAGTTTTACAGAAATAAATTGTAATATTTTCATATTTCTTACCATAGGAAGTTTAGTTTTTGAAAATTTATTCTAATTTTTCAGACTTTGATACTACTTGATTTGAAAACTCATTGAAATGTTTAGATATAGATTTCTATGAATATATACAAATAAGAATTTTTATTGGTAGAAATTCAAGTTCTAACGTTGCTAATTTTTTTAATAACCAGCTTTCAGCTTACAGGTAATGCTTCATCTGCTTTCTGCTTATTAGAAATATTGCTTCATCTTGTGAGCTTCATATGTATTTTTCGTGTGGTTTTATGGTAGTTCTCGTAGTTCTTTATTGTAGCTCGCTAAGATTGTGTTGTATTGTAGCTTGAATCTCTCTTCCACTGATTCATTAATTTGCCAATCTATTTTGACATTGAAGTAGCTGTAGTGATGGATACTTACATAATAATATTGTGGTCTATTAGGTGTATCTCTTCTATTCAGAAACCTCGTTTATTTTTTTCGGGTTTTTTATCCTAGTAGCGGCGAGTAGTTTTAGTGTTTTTCCTGCTTTATAGCTTTTATAGTTTTTTCTCAGTATGTAGGGGCGAGAGTCCACAGCTTGGATTTTGAATACTTCTAGTGAACAATGAATAGTTAGTTGCAATGTATCTCAAATTATGACATTCTATCGAATCAAATAAAATTACACTGTACTTCTTCGTTCTTAAGATTTCGTGGATCATGATAAATCTTCGTTTCGAATCAATATAGGAAAATTCCACATGAGTGCACATTCAAACAGAGAAATGTTAATGTTCTTAATCCTCATTTTATCGATTGTCCATTAATATTCTATCATTCCATATTTTGTCATTCATCTTCTCTGTTAATCAGGTGTTCCCTAGTCTTAATACACATCTCCAATGTAAATCAATTCGTTCCTATCTGAGAGACATGTTCCCTGTGAATAATACTCCAATATTAATGTACTGCCAATTCTAATTCTTGTTATGTTCATTTGGAGATTTGAGTTGGTTCTAATTTTCAATTTTAACATGAGATTTCCACTCTGGATTGATAGTCTTCTGATAAATTTCAAAGAGATTAGCTCATTCTTGAAAGAGTTTACTGTTGCTTATTCTTCAGCAATTAAATTCTTAAAAAAATTTACTAATAGCTTAAATTCTTTCTTAGATTTCTTCTTGGTGCTTTACTCACTAACTCAGTACAGGAATCTGAACAAATCAGCAGGAATAAATCTAGTATGATAACTAGCATTATTCAAAATTTGAAGATTCTGACTACTGTAAAATAAAAGAATGAAAATGATTTCCGATGGAATCGATTTAATGTAATGATATTTTCCTTTCAGCTAGTTAATAATCAATCTCTCATTATCACGAGGAAGCTCACAGTCACTGACAAAATAAATACTGCTATTAACCTAACAAATCAACAATCATTTAAATTTCTTACTCAGAAATTCTATTTGAATGCTAGAAAGTATTCTATTTTGTTCATCCATACCACATCAACCTATTAGTCCTAATTACATAGGAGCATGACTGGAATTCTTCCTCAGGTACCGTATCTTATTCATTCTCCATCATTTGACAGCATCCTACTAAATTAAATTCATAACTCAAAGTATTGAATGAAAAACAATTACCGCAGAGATTAATTACACATAATTCATATTAGAAGCGATTCCCCAAACAGGTTGAACGGCTGATGAATGGAATGATCAGAGTTTGATGTGACAGTGATTCTGTGGAATAATGTGGAGAGGAGGTTCAGGTCAGGGGAAGTAAATGATTCATAACCGTATTGACCGATGGCTTCAGTCCACATGCATCGATCATTTTCGCATATGCACCACTTTTTACGGCCAGAAGTTTTCGTGTAAAATATATAGCACTTCAGTTATCTATAGCTAGTATTTTCAAAGTTTACACAATTGAATCATTCACATTGAAGCAAGATAGTATACACACTGGAATAAATATCTGAGTAATCACATTGTGGCGCGAGAATACATGATTGGCTGCGTGGCTGTTCCATTCATGAAATCACGTTACGTTGGCTAGATTCGACGTGAAAAATTTGGCGGCGAAATTTTTTCGCGCCATAAATAAATTTGGCGTCATTGTGAGTGGTGTGCAATTGAATGACGTCATGTTTGTATGAAACACACGCCGATATTTTCAATAGTGCAAACGAATGTGTGGCTGTTGTTTGAATTATGCATGCGCAGGTTACATCCATTGTGAACTCGCATCTCTCTACACATGTAAATAATAGTAAACCACCACTACTATTACGAGGGTTGGGATCTTTGACGTTTCATGAGCACAACACAAACAGTGTCTGTGTAATGTGTATGGTCAGCGTCCTCTAACCCCTCCCGCTCTCTCACTATAACTGAAATCTACTCGGTAACCTAATTTAGCAGCACGCTCAATTGGTGGCATTTAGGCATTTAACCTGCTTCTGTTACAGCTATTAAACCACTGCTAGCTCCCTCCTGCTAGCAATTCGCGAGTTCCAAGAATTTTGCATCATATGAGAAGCTTTCACTTCTAGTTTTTAAAAGTTTGGAGAAGAAAATGTTCAGCAGTGGTTTGTGAAGATATTTCTCTAAAGTAGTATTCCTCTCGAGAAATCAGTAAAAAATCTTCAACGTCTTTGAACAGAACTTATTCAAAAATTATAAACATATGAGAATTGTTCGAAGTCTTCTTAGAATCTAGTTTCAGTGGAAAAAATGTATCAATAAGAACTCTTTTGATACAAATACAGTTCTTCTTACAATCTACTCAGGAAAAATTATCTAGATTGCGAAAGAGTTCCACAGATCGAGGAATTAAGTAAAAGCCGTTCCCAATGGAAATAGGTTCCTTCATAGAATTTCAGTTTTGATTATCATTATCCGAATTTCTTTTGGATTTTGAAGGAGGTAACCAATATAAATTGGTATAGTTTATTCGTGAAATTATACCATAGTACCCTTTCGAAAACTATCTATTATAGAATAACAAATTGAAAGAAAAATTTTGGATGCTTACTCCATTTTGAGTTTCTAAAATGTGTTATTCTATATTAAATAGTTTCCAAAAGAGTACTATGGTATTATTTTACAAATAAAGAATTTTTGTGTAGCCCTGAATTTATACGTTTTTAGGAAGTTGGAAGAATTTAGTATGATTATTCAAGTAACCAATAATTGGCCTCCAAAAAGATGAATGGTTTCATGAATGTTTTCATTCACACACTAAACTTTATAATAATTTTATCGTTGAATATTACACCAACTTCAACTCATTTGACCCAACCATAAAATAATCAAACTCATAATGATCACTCTCGCCTCTGGCTCAGTTTTGTAGTTTATTTAGATCACTTGAATAATTATGTGTGTCTTATGCAATTTTCTTTGTTTTTATACTTTTCCAGTAGTAGATGTAGTTTGGTGTCGGGTGTTTCTCAGTTGATGGTTTACTAGAGTTAATTTCATTGTTTCTTTATGTAGGGGAAAGGGTATCTTCAAATGAGTAGATATTGTATTATTTTGCATGAATAAACTATTACTTTGTCAAAATATTATTTTTGCTTTTCTCTCCAAAACATTTTTGAGAGTTCACAGTAACTTAGAGCAACCTTTCTCAATAGCAACATGCTCAAATACATGATGAATTTATTTGAATGCAATAGAAGTATGGCTTTTTGAAGTAGGTAGGAGCATAGTTTAGGTGTATGACTAAGTATGTTTGAATATTAAATCGCTTAATGAAATATTATACATTTGCTTGAAATAAATGCAATACAATTATGGCTTTTTTGAGTATGTTGGAGCATAGTTCAATTGCATGACTAATTACGCATGAATGTGAAATCGCTTTTTTGAAATTGAATATTTGCTTAAAATGATTTTTATTACTCTTATTGCTTTGGGGCACATTTCGCAAAATCTTCAGCTTGTTTACTACTTTGCATTATAGATCTAGGCATTATATTATTATGATAGGCATCATATATCTAGGCATTATAATATTATCATTAGCTTGTAAATAGTAGAGTTTGAATAGACAATATTATTAGAGTAGCTTTGAAGTAGTTTTCTTAAGGCTGTGCAAAGGCTAAAAATAAACTTTCTACTGGTGATATTTTCCATAGTTTTTCGATTTGTATATCATCAATCTATCAAAATGAAAAAGTTTTATCAGAAGAACATTTTTTTTGGATTATTACTTTTTGAGATATGAGCAGCTAAAGTTCAAATTTTTGGAACAGAACATTTCAAATTCGGTAAGAAATAAATCCATGAGATTTAGTGGATAAATGTGGATCATCATCATGAATACTTCATGGTATTGATGATTGAATAGTTTGAAAATTTATCAAATATAGGTTTATAATATTTATACTGATATGAACAGACGAGTATACTATACTGAGATAAATAATTATAGAGGTATACTGTATAGTTTGATTTCCATTCTTTGAGGGAGACATTCCTTTGCTATCATTCTTTATTTTAAATTTCCTGTAATGATTGTAGTAGTAGAAAAACATTTATTTTTCCTCTAGTTTTATTCAGAGCTACATCTATTCTACGATACTATCCATCTTCCATTGGAAAATTTTCTTCATGTTCTTCAATAAATCTGTGTAGTTTCTGAATAGAGATTATTGCTGTCTTCAGTGGAAATTATTATTATTATTTAAATTATTAAAGGGGTTATTTGAAGCACCTCAACTGGGTAATGATATCAATCTGATTCCAATGAATATCAAGTGATATTGATGTAGGCTACTTCAAACTATACTGCTTCTTGAAAATAGTCCATTTATACAATGTGATACTAGTAGCACTCTGCTATGCGTTTCGTTCCTTTGGTTCTTTAAAACAAAAAATGGTTATCAGTGATAGACTCTTTCCGATGTCATCTGTAATATGGTGACTCTGCTTTGAAATACTGTTCATTGCACTGCTTTCTTGCTTTCTACTCCCTGCTCCCTATATTTGTGGAACTTGAAGTATTTGCTTGTAGCTCTGTATGCTTTATAATCGAATGAATGCTTTTTGTTAATTTCCTCTGCTTCATAATGCTTGAATTAATAATTATTATCACTGTGTGTATCTTTTTCTGCATCATGCTTCAGTGGAGTGCTTTGTTCAATCAATCTGTAGGTCATAATCAAAATAGAGAAATAGTAGTTGGAAATGCTTTTTATTCTAGACTTTAATGAGTACTTTATGCAAAGTACTTTTAATAGTATTCATGCTTATCATTTGGCCAATCAAGTACATCATGCATCCTGCTTTTTCGCTTCTTAGTGCTTTGCATAAATATTTTTTGAGGCTGCAAATCTTATTGTGCATTTTATTGTAATAGATTAACATGTACTAGAACCCAGGGAGGAAGAAGAGTGAATGAGGATAAATATTTGTTTAGTGTGACTGAATGTTATGACTTGATGCGTGTCACACGTCTGCTTGGTAAAAAATTAAATGTTTCTATGATTGTGAATGATGAAAGAATGGTGTATGAGTTCCAAATTATTCGAGATCGAAGAGAGAATGAAAGAGTTTGTGAGAGTGTTGATAACAGATGAGAGATGAGAATAGTTATTCGTGTGGAAGATGAAACTCTCTGGGTTGGAATGTATTAGAAATGACGTCTTTGGAAATTAGAAGCCTGACTATGGAAAAAGGCTTGATTATTGATCTTCTTCTGCTCTACTAAATATATATTCATGTATAATAGAATCTGGCTGTGAATAGAATAAGTTTATAAATGATCTAGTCATAGTTTGTTAGCATTTTAGGCGTCAGGCGTATTCATTTGTTCTTCTAGATTCAATTCTTTACTATAGGTGTGAATAAATAAAATTGATTGCTATTTTCTGGACTTTTTTTCTGCTGCTAGTTCTCATGATAAGCGGTTACAAAAACTAGAGAAATTTTTCGGGAATAACATTGGGTTTTATGTTATATTAAAGCACAATTATAGAGGTAGCAGTTTTCCATTATTCACATGAAATTACATCCAAAGTTATTCACAATATTCAACTTACATTAATCGTATAATCAGTTATATGGAAATAAGAATGACAAGTGCTATTAAATCAAATCGAATTCCCAAACATTCTATCCATTAAAATAATCTTACTTATTGATATGTTCTTTCTCCATTGAAAATCTAGAATTGAATAAAAATGTTTCACCTCGTCTATCAAACGCATCATTCAAATATTAAAGATATAAAACAGTACTTTAGAGTGTATATAGAATTGAAATTTTAAGTTTATTATCGGATTTTCAGATAAGATGAGGATTAGGATTCTAATGGGATTAGGCTAGGATTAGAAAATCTTATTCGGCGAGATGTCAATCAATTAGTTTTTTGATTTTCCTTACAACTCATCACAATCACAACGGATACCATAGGGCTTCTAATAGTTATTCTCCATCCTACTCATATTTATAAAGAAAAATCTTGTAAATGATATATCACAAGCAGAATAGAACTGAAAAATTCCTAAATGAAGGGATAAGAACTTATTATATTAGGTTTCCTGAATAGAACAAAAAATTATCTCCACTACCAGTTCCTTTCACCAGTCGCTTTTCCAGTCATCACCCATGAATGATCCGACACCGCTTCTGATTTTGCTCACCTCTAATTTTGTATTGGGAGTACTGCATCAGCATTCCACATTACAATCTCAGTCAAAATTCTCATTTCAGTTATCATTTTTTTTCAATGATTCAAAATTTTTAACATTTCCAATAAAATCAATTTCATAAGGGTTTGAAGCTTCTCCCATTCCTCTATGATATTGATTACTACTCAAGTATCAACATTGAATTGAATAGTTTGATATGAGTCACATAGACAAATACAGTTAGTCAGTCAGAGCATGGTTCAATGATAATTATTATAAAATGCAGTGATCAATTGCAGATCTGAACTCATAGGACTCTCAAGCCGATTTTAGAGTTTTGCCTGGCGCGCATTCTGCTGGAAATAAATGGTTTAAAGTGATTTTCGGCACAAGAAATAGGGCCATCATTGAAGACTCAGGTGTCGATCGGAATATGTCTGTGCACTCGAAACGGATTACCGTGCGGCCTCAAATGGAGAGACTGATGCACGATGGTTTAACATCAGTTTTCAATAAAAATGCAAGCCGGTGCCGAATAAGGCCAGAGGATTTCTTTGGTCCGATCGTGAATAAAAGGTTGCTAGTATATGTGTGTGGGTGAGCTGGAAAGGGGGGCGGAGTGGGAGGCAAGGGTGGCTTGTCAGGAGGGGACTGCTAATTTGGGTTTTAAATCATCCTGGCGACCAATCCGGGCTCGACTTTGGGCTGCTGGCAAAAAAGGGTTCATTTGCAGAAGGTGGGACGGGGTGCAAAAAGGGCAAAAAAGCGACAGGGGAAACTGGGCGTGGCAGGCGACTGCAGAGGAAAAGCGTACAGGGAGAGAAAATGAGGAGAGAGAAAGAGAGGATGGGAAAAAAGAAAACTCAGCAAAGTGCTTTGTCAGGTGGAGGTGGGATGAGTGGAAAGGGATCTGACCAAGGCCTGCCTCCGAGCCCGGGATGGATGAGCTAAGCAGTGTGCTCTGCTCTGCATGCACTGTAAGCCTAATTATAAAACACACACACACCGGGGGTAATTATTCACATGTGACTTATACACTCACACCCACACACACTCACACATACACACTTTCTTTCCTCGCTAGGCATCATCATTATTTTCTGTTCTGACCAAAAGTAAATAAAAATACTAATTATTCGTCCCTTTGGCGAAAGGAAAGATCGGCAACTCCCCCATGCAAATAACCACCGTACGATAATTTGTGCCAATAAGTACCATAACAATATTCTCCGTTCTTTATCATGTGGGTGCCTCATATTTGCTGATGATGATTCAATCAGGTACGGTACTAGCAAAATGTTCAAGACGTAACATCAGTTATCGTCGCCTTTCGATGTCGTTGAGGTGGAAGCAATGATTTTCGGCCGATTACCGACGTGCGCGCATTCGCTTGCGATTTCCATCACCACCCAATCTGTATGTGCGGCGGCGAATCGCTGTGTTTTTAAAGCGTGTTCGTTTCAACTGCGTCTGACACACTTGACCGGCGTCAAACCGGACCGCAGTGACTGTGAACCATGCACACACACATTCACTAACACACACACTAACACACACATCATCACCACTCAACATTATCGCTTCTATTGCCTACCAGCCCCCCAAATCACACCCCCACGCTGTCGATCATCAAAGCGTCGACTCACTGATGCCAATACCTCCCCCCCCCGCACCACACAAACCATAACACAAATCGCAGCTGTGCACAACTCTCACTAGGTTGTCCTCCTGTCCATCGAAATATTCGAATACATACAACAGTGGCCAATCCACACCACTATCGGTCACCATGTTACTACTACCACTACTACAACACACAGCTAGTTGTCAGATGACCTTGACCTCATAAGCACAACAACAATACATCAACATCATCATTTCCCAACCCACTTCCTAGTCTATGATGTCATCTATTGGAAGCAATTATGGTGCTCAATGTTGTTCTAGTTCAGGAATCTCAACAGGTTGGGCTTGATCTATTGATGAGCTCTGAGCTTGAACTTAAGTTTGGTCCACGCGTGAATAAATGCTGAGTTTTTCTTTAGATTGAAATTAACACAATAAAATTCAACAAGAAGTTCAAAAAAATAATAAATTTGCTCAACTGGTTTATTGTAGGAAGTTTTCCTTAATAAAACAAAAATGTTATTCTATGTCTTAAAAGAAAGAAATTTAAATTCAACTTGTGTTAAAACAGATCGGAACCAAACGACAAATATCACTACAGTTAGGATATTGGAGCTATTACATCATAACAATACTCGGATCATACTCTTTGTGAGAGTATTGGAGTATCAGAACTTTCAAACTCACAGTTAAAATGAGAACATTTTGATCATTATTCTTAAATCATTGTTTGCAGCAGTATCAATATAATATTCCAGAAGCTTCATAAAACATGATGTCACCACTTTTGCTTTGAGTTCACTATTGAAAATGAGTAGAACCTCGTTAGAATTCAAGATATCCGGATTGACTCTTGCAGAATGAGGAGATTTATGGGCATTAAACTTGCTGAGTCTTCTCAGGTTTCAGAAGCACAAAAATGTAGCATAGGTATTGATAGCTGGAGCTGTTTATGTAGGCTAGAAATCATCTATAGGCTGTAATCTATCAAACTTCACGTTAGTTAGAGTACTTTTCATCTCTTCAATAATTCAATAATAAGTCTGAATGAGTTGTATGTTTCTTATCATAAGAAACTATAATTTTTGTTGTAAGAGGCACAAGATGTGGAGGTGTAATTTGCTCTAACCTGCGTGAAGTAGAATTCAATGGGCATTATAATTGTGTAGTCTTATGTTAGTATAGTTGTTGCTTAGAGGCATGAGTTTCAGCTCGGTATTTCTAGTATTAGATTAAGTTAGTTCTCCTACTGAATAATACTTCGCTGATCAATGAGTTCTAATAAAACATGCTAGCTGTCCTTAATCAGTACATAAACTAGGAACAACAGGTTGATTTTCTATGAGATCAGATGGCAAATTTAACGCAATTTCTGTGTCATGAATGTTTTTATCGTGGTATATTCAAGTTTCAAGAAATAGAACTCTAATAGTCTTTAGCGAAAAACAACTTCAACGGTAACAACTTGAATTTCCAAAGCTTTGTTATTTGAATTGAGAGATTTGGACGATGGAGGAGAAGAAGAGCAATCTACGACATCAGGACATCCGGACATCTTCATCATCATCCATCGAATCTCATAGAACTTCAGGATCACAGACTTCGGCTCATCGGAATAGGGGAACCCATCCAGGAACGAACATAAGCTTAAACTGTGTACCGAATAGGACAACCACCATTACAAACTCAAACGAAAGTATTGATTTGCGGATAATCATTCTGGATCAAGGATTTAGATTAATAGTTTCTCTTACGAGTAGGCTGATTGGCGAGGAGATGTGGACTCCAGTATTGAACTCTCGGATTGAGTAGAGAGTTTTTGAATGCTGGATGAAACAAATCCAAACCAAAAAGCCGAAATTGGGACACAAGGTCAGAAAACAGTTGCACGAGTTTTTGTTAACCACAAACTACGGCAAGTAAATAGTACTTTATCTACAGATTGAATATAATAGTATGAAAATAAATCTATTCAAGTCAGATAATAATTTATATCACAGAGATAAATATAATAACTTTTAGACAATAGGATATCACAACATACAAAAAGCTGTGAAATAATGTAGAATGTATTAACTTTTGTGGAACATTCATAATATAAATATATCACTTGCAAGACAAGGTACACTAATTGATCATAGACCTTGAGATTCATATAAAAGTATTCATAATAGATTATTACAAATTGTTATATAAATTATGGCATCACATTTCGAATGAGCTGGTTTACATTTAAACATCATATTGTATCGAGTTATGGGACACAAAAATTATATAAATGTATTTTAATTTGAAAATACTTGTTGACATTAATTAAAAAAATGCTCTTCTCAATAACCAAAGTAATTGAATGAGTCAAGATGTTTTCATGTCGAATTCAGCTGAATTCGGATCAGGATGATTCAGATCTAAATTATTATAATGGACTCTGATTGTTCATTTCAAATTAAAAATGTGAAATGATTGAAATATTCTGTCTCAATAACTTTAATAAAAATTAGCATAACTCATCGATTCATTATCACATTATTATTTGAAATTAGCGACATTATTCTTGGAGGTAATTTTAATTTTCAATTAATCTATTTGTCATGAAATTAGTATATCGTGAAAAATGTTCTACTGTATTTGGGCATTATTAGGTTTAGTTTGAATGATCTCAATAAGTTATTGATAAAATATCAATTAATGCTCATAATGGCATAACATGAGATTAGTTTTACTATCAGATTATAATAGATAGCCGAAATTGAAAGAGATTTCAGTAGAAAGAATAACTTCCATGAGTTATGTCTAAACAAGCTGAAGATGCAGAAACCAATACAATGAAAAAGGAGAATAAGTGTTTATTCCCTTGAAAATGCGTATAATACTGTTGATTTTTATTCTATTGTAATTTTTCTTGAATTCTCTGTATCTTTCAACCCGAATTTCCAACTCCTTCCCCAATTATTTTAGTAATGTAAGTTCCAAATTTTGTAAAATATTCCAATAAAATGATAAAATTTGCTGTGTTTTTTCAATCCAGATCCAACTTTTTTCTCGTTCCAATTTTCTGTCCCACTTTGTTTCAACCATTAGGAAAAGCTTCAAGTATTCCATAGTAAGCTATAAATAATGAAACTCTTATTCCAGTTTATTTCATGATAAAACGATGTTTGGTTCTGATTTCCAAACAATAGTACAGTACATACTAATAGATAATTTTCATTCTCGTATAAGTAATGTAGAAAATATACTCACTTGATATATGTAGAAAGTGATTGATAATTGGAAACTGAATCCTGAATGCAATTAATTATTAAGTTTCCATCAAAATTCATGAATGAATAGAACACAATGTAATCTGAGATAATATAGAAGCGTGCAAAGATAGCGTGCTTCCATTTTGAACGTTATAATTAATTAAAACAAGTCTACAACTCGAAGTGTTAGAATTCCCTTTTTTGGCTCACGGCCATCTCATTCAATTAAATAAATTGAACTTTTGAGCTAGTTCCAAAACAATGCACAAATTACATGAATTTCGTTATCAGACTGTATTCAGTGGAACTTATTTTCAATCCTGATGAATAAATGAGAAATTACCTTTTCAAGCTTCGCTTGTTCGATTCCTATATGGCTATATGCCACTGGTTCAATTAACTTTATTATAAAAATGTAAAATTATTAGATAGTGCTCTACAATGATGCTCATAGATTTGCTTGTAGTTCTCAAAAGAAGTGATATTACAAGGAGATAGGTAACGACAACTTTTCAGAGCTTTAAAATTAAGATTCTCTCTTGATTTACCCATTCTGATGTAGAATACGGATTAATTCATGAGTTTCAATGTAAAAATTTTGAAATATCATAGAGGGTCACATAGAGATCACTCAAATAATTTATAATAACTAATCCAGGAGTATTTGTACCACAAAAAGTAGGCTACTCTGGCATAAGATGATACTGTAAAGTAGTCACACGTGGATGTTTCAAATTTTAACCTTTTTCAGTCTCTTTATTAACTGGATGAGTGGATATTTAATGATAAGTTCAATGAAATAAATTTAACTTTCAAGCTAGTTGAACGATGCACAATGCTCAAATCACATGAATTTCGTGAATCCAGCCAGAGAACTGGTTTTTCATATAACTATATATTCCTTTTCTCCCAAACACCCTTTATTGAAATGAAGGAATAGTTCTTAAAAATAATAGAAGTATAAACTTCACAAAATATCTCTTGTAGGAGATAGGGGATGCATGTTTCTAAGATCATAATCTCAAAAGCTCTTCCCACAATTATGTTATCTTCTAATAGGAAGATACAAGCATTGTGTTGTCACCCCTTCCTTCAAAAACTATTTGTTATGCATAATACCTATCCTCATTATTCTACCTAGCTACGAAGATAGTTCTCACAGAATTTATTATTTAATAGACAAATAATGTCCTTGGATACAGAGCTAAACCAGTATGTAGATAGAAGCTTGGGTGCATATTCACAAATGCAAATGAGTATGTTGAGAAATGCGAGGGTGTCTTCAAAAGTCTTTCAAGGTAACTTTTTGCAGTCAACATGAGAACGGTGAGCGCTTGCAAAGAACCTGTTCTAAGAAAATATCATTATGCAAAGCCAAGTCACTTCCTGACCTGAAGACAGACTAGGTGCAAGGGCTGTGACCTGATCAGTCTGTTGACAGCGCTCTGATCTCTAAGACCTTCTTCAGTTTCGTAGAGAGTATTTGTAGAGTAATCAATATTGTGAAGAATATCTGTGCTGTGTTGTAGGCTTGTATTTGACAAGATGTGTTGGAGTTCACACGTAAGTAGTACATTTGACTTTATTGATGTTGTGCATAGTATTGATTGAATATTAGAACAACAGTCCATAGCAGAGTTAAATTTCGAAAATTGAGAGAGTGACTGTTGAGAGGATATTTAATAATACGATATACGGAGTTGCAATAACTAGTTTAGATGAACATATCTCATATCTCATATATCAATATATCCTTGAAAATGATTAGAATGAATCAAACTCAAATGATATGCCAATCAATAAACTCTAAATGGTTTGATGTGGCTTGTCAAGTTACATCTTAGTGATTTCAAATGAGCTGACATTGGAGTTGAGCTGAAAATAATCAAATAATTAGATCAACTTGACATGACAAGAATGTATGGAGCTACGACATGGAATTTTGCATTAATTTAAAACGTCAAATACATCTTGGGAATCGACAATCTATTTTATTTATAGACTACTATTTTTGTATCCAATTGGAGAGGTGATATTTCAAATGAGCGGAGTAAATTTTGCATAATTGTATTTTATAAAATAAGTTAGGACTCTGCCCCTTGTCCGAAGAAATTACAAATTTAAAATATTCAACACCAGAATTGGAAGCTATAACATCTCCGATATCCCAGTAGTGCTGCAAAAGGTTCAGGGTTGAAGGATTATTTATTTCGATGAAATTGAAGAAAAAAAACATCACGAAAATAGGTTTTTCCTTCAAATATCACTTCTCTCAGAATTATGGGATGTCGTAGCCTAATGAGTAATAATTTCATATCAAAATAACGGAGAAAATGTCCACTTTCTATTGATGTCTTGATCATTCTTTTTCGTTTTATAGTTATTTTCTAATAAATGATTATGTTCATCAATGTCGATACATTTCGAGCAGAAAAAATGATATTTTCGAAATGTTAGAAACGTTTTTGTTTTGAAAGATAAGTGGGTGGTGAAAGCGAGAAACTCTCTCAGAAATGATTGACATCATTTTTCAATAAATGTCAAAAGTATAAGGAAGATCGTATTTCGGGTTTTAAGAAACTTCGAAATTAGAGAAGCGGCTGCATGGTTTGCATTGTGTACTGAATTGTATACAAGAGGCAAACATTTACAATATATTTTACTGAATTATCCAAACTGCAAGCATCTGGTTGCCTTTGGAAGGCTGCAATGCAACACTGGTGGGGTTATTCAAGGCGAGGTTGTATTGTCATTTTCTTTCATATTATAATCATGCGGCTTAAAATCGATGAACTTTTCAAGCTCATTATTTTGTATTTGTTAGCCCTAGTAGCTATTGATAGCATAAATATGGTGGCACTTCATTTAACCGCTTTCCTCGACTTTGAAACTCCTGAGAGACCAAAATACGTTTTTCCGATTACTTTTGACAATTTTTGAAAAATAATTTCAATTATTTCTGAGAATTTTTGGAGGATCAATTCTCAATTCATTTTATATAGACCATAGTTCAAATCAATGAAGGTAGGTAGCCTACCAGTATTGTAACATGAAACTGTAGGGGTTCAAAACTCTTGAACATTACTTAAAATATGAAGTCTGATTCTAATTAATCATTTATTCACAAGAATTATCTACGATTATGATAATGATAGGGGATATTGACCTCTGATGAGAAAATCACATCATCAGGAGAATAAATTTATTCACATTTATTGAATAAAAATCTAATTTACATTTGACATCTCCTGAAAAGTTAAATTCTTCAGAAATTCAAGTAATTGATGTAAATTCGCAAGTGTCAAGGAATCTACGTAGTTATTTTAATAATATGCCAATGATGATATTTAGAACTAGGAATTACTTATAACCTTGATGTCATAGAGCGCCTTATTCTAAAGAAGAATGTAATGAAGGTCTTATGATGGGGACAAAAATACAGTTTTTCATAGGTAGTCCAGTCACTATATACATTGGTGCATGCAATTTATATTGTAGTTCTGATTTTTCAATATATTATTTGAGTACCTAGGAGAAGTCCACAACCAATTTCTTCATGCAAAATTTCCATGTGCTAGATACAGAGTGGCCCAAAATTCTTGTATTGCTTCCGCCTTTTTTCTAGATTATAGAATTCTGAACAAAAAGAGATAATTCGGAACTCTCTATCTCCAATGAGTACTGAGTTATTATTTTTCAAAAATGAGTGGAATTTGAAGAAAAAAAAATTTGATGAATTTTAGTTTTTGATCAACAATATCTTCCGATTGTTACCATTTAGATGTATAATTCAAAATCCCTCTAGGCGTATTTTTGTGCTCTACAATCTCAGATCTGGTAGAGCGCTCCATCTCATATAGATTTCCAACAATGCTCCTTGTATTGTGAAAAACACCAATTTTCAGCTTCAACCATCATCACCAACTACATTGTCTTCACATTGATATTTCGCACAATGACATAGGTTCATGATATTAAGTTTTATGAGAAACACCCGTTAGATGCACTTAATTTCGGTATTTCCTAGAGGAGAGGCGCGCTTAAGGTCACCTCAAGGATCAAAATTTCAAACACTTATAACTTGTGACACAATGCTCAGATTTCATCGTAGTACACTTCATTCTTCTCGGCTCGTCAAGGCGGTCCAAAATCATGCATCATGAGTCAAATTCGTTCGGAAAATGGGAAATTTATTGTTGAGTGTACTCAAGCCCATATTCCAATACACAAAAAATGACCAATTTTAGTGTTTGTTATAAGTGATGGTTGATATTTTTAAAGCCTAAATTTGAATAAATTTATTTGAATTAACTATCGTTTACATTCCCAGATCATTGTCATAATCTGCATTACGTACTCATCACGAAATATCAATAATTATTTTCTGTTTTCAGTTGAAATACTCAGGCTAGGCCTACTCCCTTTGTCTCTGTTCAAACGTGTTGGACTACGAGATTCATTGACTTTTTTGAAGAAATTACAAAAAAAACCCTTATCGCTACAAATAATATCATCAACTTCTGATTACAATTATAAAAAATCATGATACAGTACAATAAGATGCCAAATGATGGTTCCAGGTCTTGTTTGATAGAGAGCGAAGACTACTACGCTCCTGATAGAAAAACACTAACAATAATCTGAAAGGATTACATTAGCTCTAATAATTATTAGAAAATGAATTTGGGAAGTAAATATCAAAGTTGTGGACACTATTAGGCACTATCTGTTCACAGGAGCGGATATGTTGCATCAAAAGCAGGCAAGGCAAACAGCAGACTGCATTACTGTGCAATGGCAATCGAAATAGCACTGCATTCAACTCTTCAATATCTGTTGATCTCCCCTAGAAACGCGCGCGAAACGACCATACAAAGGCATCTGCCGAACAAGTAATCTATCAGATTTTCAGCCTGGCATGCCAACTTGATTGGCCTTCACAAAATAAAAAATCGCCACTTCTCCACCTACCATCAGTTCCCCCTTTTCCACCCATTTCCAAGCGCTCCTTTTCACCCCCTCAACCGTTCATCCCCCCCCCACAACAACCTACAACACAGTTGCAACAAGTTGCCCCAAGATGACAAATGTGTATTAGATACCGTTCGATAGGCGATAAATCGTTTGCGCTCAATCATATCCATCAGTCTGTAAAACAAACAAGTTTATTGTGATGTTTTCTCTTGAGTTGGGACAAAAGATATGTATGGTCTGTATTTTTTTACTGGCTGTTCCCGAATAGGCAGCCAGTTGATCTTATCATCCCTCTACATGGATAATAAGTTATTGTCGTCAGGCTTGTGGATAAAAATATAATACTGTCACAGTTATATGAATATTGAGAGTGATTTATATTGAAGAGATTTATAATAGGCCTATTCGAAATTAGTACTTAAAATTAGATTAATAAATTGATTGGAACATGAATTTTAATTTTATACACAACTACTTATTTCCATCTTTGCAACGGCATTTTTCATTATCTCTTTTCCACTCTCATTCCTTGCATATTCATTTCTCATTCTTTGAACTCTTCTTGTAAGAAGTGCACATAAAGAGCCTGCGGATTTCAATTTCAATTCAATCTAGTTTAATAGACTCCAGCTTCCTCTTCATGCATTCTCATTATGATGCCCCATATTATGCGGAGCCCAAGTTGACGAGAAGCAAAGCAGAAAGCCTCATTAAAGTAGTGATTGGGGTGAATTCAAGTCGTATATTAATTTCCTGTTATGAAAGAGACAGCATAGATCAATTCAGTTGCGTAGGAATATCAGCCAAGTCAGAGAACCTGTATTAATAGAGAGCGCTGAAAACAAAGCGTACAGGAAATGAATGGAGTCTCTCCTTGTCTTCTTTGTCTTATTCATTTTCTTCTTCCCTCATTCGCTCTCTCTTTCTCTCATCCCTTGTTCTCTTCTATTATAGACACCCAACGTACAGGAGAAGAGAGCACTTGACAGTTGAGAGTTGACACCTGACTTGCAGAGGGACACGTGGCCAACCTGGTCTGCTCGCTTTTGAGGGTGCAAAAGTTCAGAGGTCTGAGCAGAGGGCCTCCTCCGTTCAAAGTTCATTGCCACCCTTTATTGCGTCGGCTGGTTGACAAGAAAATGGTGGTCTTTCTTTTATGCCAATAGACCTTTCCCTGGAACAGAAGAGGTTCACAATACAATATCATGTATAGTAATCGTCTACTAATGAGGAATTCCTAATGATAAACCACATCTGAAGACATAAGATCAGAATTCTGTAACGATAAACAACAATAGTTTTGGTATTAGTTCAAACTGGTTTAGGATAGGGAATTCCTAAAATTTACATATGACAAAAAAAAGTTGAAAGTTACGCAAAAAATACTAGGTACTCTATAATCAATATTCTTAGTTTACCAAGCATAGATTACTAGGTTTCAGATTGAACTGGTTAATAATATTTGTATGGCTTCTATTGGTGGGGAGATCTTGACGGAAGCTCCACATCGCCCTTATCTGACATCAATGGACCTCACAACTGTCATACTTCAGCCGTGACTGACAGTTTAACATGCCCATCCGATAACACGTGAGTGACCTGTTCAAAAACTTTTGGTGATGAGCGGTCAGATTGAACTGACGGAAAGAGACACGAGAAAAGTTGAACACTCATGAAAAGAGTCATGCCTCTGCAAGAGGAAAACTGCAAGAAAAACGAAGTTATTTGAAAGATAGCTATTCTGTGATTGGAATTCTACTTGGGGATAAAATAATGTTACAGCAGCACAATAAGTTGAATGCTCCAATGCTCCGACCAAATATGTGACCAATCATTTTGATTTCCATTGTAACCATTCAATGATAACCAGTACTTTTCCAGATAGTATTTCTATTATTGTATATTTTCACATGTTGGGTAACAAGCACTTGCTCAAAACGTCTGCAGTTATTATTCCTCTCAAGAATCAATGTATTATTATCCAAATTATCATTCGAATTAAGAATCAATAATTTCTCAATGAGATACTATTTGTTAACGACAAATTGTGAATTCATCAGGTGTGAAGGGATAGAATGGTTACAGATCAGGGAACAGCCAACTATTATCGAGGAAACGTCAGATGGGCAAATCACGTCTCGAACACACACCCACTTTCCAGGATATTCATTCATTAATTGGTCGCCGAGAGCAATTGATTGTGAGAGGCAAAAATGGAAGTGCTTACTCTCATTCTCTGCAACAGATATATGCGGAAAACAACGTGATTGAGTGGCAACTGAGAATAGAATCGGAAAAGAGAACACAAGATCAATTACCTGGAGCAGGATCTAAAAATTCCTGCGGCACTTTCCTGGCCAGGCATCGGTTTTCTAAATGTGTTTTGCGAGTTTCCGACACATTTTCCGTGTGTGTTCTCAGTTAGAAGCATCTATCTGGTCGAGTGAAGAAAAAGCTTCAGAAAACCACAACACCGATGACGGTGGAAGCTCTCAGCTTTCATTTTTCGATAAATTTCACTCGAAGAATTTCTTCGCTGTGAATCGTTGGATCGTTCGTTGTTTACTCGGCTAGTGATTTTATTGTTGCGTTTTCTTTTTCTGTTCAACTTCCACGCCGACCTGTTCGCCACTCATTCTGAAAAACGTGCTATAATCGAGATCAAAGAATGCTCTATGGGGAAATTTAAGAAGATAAATTACCAGGCAGTATCACATCGAATTCATATCGTAAATTGTAATTCTTATCAAAATCTATGATGATGAGGGTTTGAAAATGAAATTTAATCAGTTATAGAGTAGATATGAATCCTTGAGAAGTAATGCATATAAGAAGATCAATACTATTATTTTTCTATAAGCTTTCCTACCTTCTAAAATTCAGTATTTGTGTATTTCCGCTGTAAGTATGACAGTTAATAATTTGTTTGAATGGTTAGTGATGAATGACGATTCACACAATATATCATATAATTTGCTAAATAGGAGAACAGGAGAAAAAAATCTGGTGTGGCGCACTCACACAACTTTCCTTGCCGTTATGAAAATTGATCACGTGACGCTAGTGTTCCCGCGCATCTCAAGTCTACTATTCAAAGATTTGAGCCAGCTGGTGACAGGGCAATAACGCTGGAGACACACTATCTCTTCTGCTATCTCTTCATAGTGAATCATTTAATAGAATCAACAGTTGCCAACAGTTTGCAATTGGATAATCACATTTTCTCGAATTTCAAGCTTATTTTTAATTCTAGGTGAATATGTTACTAGACATTAATTGTAGAGATTTTCATGCTCAATTTTTTCCTCTTGGAATTTTTTTATTTAAATTGTATCTGAAGCCTGATAATTGAGAATCTAAAATCAAACTTTGCATAGATGGGGCGGAGCTCCTGAAATTTTTAAAGATATGGGACTTGTTGCAGTTGATAGAGCTTATCGATGACTATTTTAGGTATAGCTTTAATCAAAATTGGCGGAGCTCCTGAAATTTTTAAAGATATGGGACTTGTTGCAGTTGATAGAGCTTATCGATGACTATTTTAGGTATAGCTTTAATCAAAATTGTTGAAGCCGTTTTCGAGAAAATCGAGAAAAACACTGTTTTTGACAACATTTTCGCCACTTTAGCCGCCATCTTGATTCGCATTTGATCGAAATTGTTCGTGTCGGATCCTTATATTGTAAATTGTAAGGACCTTGAGTTCCAAATTTCAAGTCATTCCGTTAATTGGGAGATGAGATATCGTGTACACAGACGCACATACACTCATACACACACACACACACCACACACACACACACACACACACACACACACACACACACACACACACACATATATATATATATATATATATATATATATATATATATATTATATATATATATATAGATATATATATATATATATATATATACAGACCAATACCCAAATCCACTTTTTTGGACTCAGGGTACCTTGAAACGTATAGAAATTTAGAAATTGGGGTACCTTAATTTTTTTCGGAAAGCAATACTTTCCTTACCTATGGTAATAGGGCAAGGAAAGTAAAAATGAATTACTCAATCATTTCAATCGACATCTATAACGTCAACAATTTTCTGAGAGAGCTTGAAATGAATGCCATAAGGAATCTAGAACCTTCAGGATCATAGTCGAATTGAGATTTAGAGAAGCATCTGATGATGGTGAATGGACTCATCTTCAATATAAAACCACTTTTGAGTAGTTTTATGTACTATTAATTATAAAGTAAGAAAATAATTTGATGCTCAAAATTCATTTGATGAATGAAAGGTTTAATCACTTGGAAATGTTTTATTCTTAGATAAGATTAATAATTGTAAGGGCAATCAATTTTTAACATCTAGGGTGAGTCATTATGAAAATACGAGAATAAATGATGATAAGAAACAATAGAAACATAATTTCTGAGAACGTTAATATCAGAATTGTCCTATTTGGATTCGTTGTCAGTCAACATTCAAACGCTATACAATTACAGAGAAGGGTTGAGAAGATTGAAAGTGAGCCAAAGAATGATCCTTTAGTTTTTCCAAATCTCCTTGAAACTCCTCTTTTTTTCCTGAGAATTTGAAAACACGTAATCAAGTTGTAAAATACGTTTGCTTGAACAGAGAGAGAATTGATGTTAAGTTATATCAGTCTTGGAACAATCTTTGAAGATTTGACACGTGAGCTCATGCGGTTTCCGAGCAAGTGGCTCACAATGAGAGGCGTCAAAGGACAATGTACAGTCACTTGAAGGACCCGCAGCTTGCATGATGAGGGCTCTGCCCTTATGAAAGGTTGTAGTGAGACTCCTGTCAACTTCGTGCCCACCTCTAAAGTCTATTCTCTTTGAAGAATAACCGGAAAGGTCTCATCACTGGAGCTGCATACTGAAAACACCCCTATTTCTATGAAAGCTGCATCATGACGATTGAGATAGTTCACATTCCGAATGGATTCTGAAATTGGAAAAATGTATTCAGAGTCACAAATTTTTATTATTGCTTTGGGGTGTCCACTGCATGTATAGGAAGATGAGAATTGAATTTATAGTCCTGGAATCACCATATATTATGATCAGAATATACAGAGTGAGTTATATGTATGGGAACACCTCAATAAGTTAAAGACTGCTGTAGATATAATACTGTAACTCCAAAGATAAGTTATTGGTCTTGTACCTTTTGACGTACAACTAGATTTCAACCCCTCATAAGGGGATGACTTAGGGGTTGTAACTCTAATATTTCAAATGTAAACACTCATTATGTAGTACATCTTTTCAAAACAAGAAAAATGGCATCGATAAAAATGTTCTAAGATACTTGTATCCAAAATGACGGCTGATTCAATGAAGTTTTAGTTTTTAAGGAAATGAGTGATTATAACTCAAATATTTTGAATGTAAACACCCATTGTGTGATACATTATTTTAGAGGCCTTTTCAAAACGAGAAAGATGACATCAATAAAAATGTTCTATGATACTTTTATCCAATATGGCGGCTGATTGAACTCTATCAATTATTTCTTTAAAAACTAAAACTCCAATCAGCCGCCATTTTGGATAAAAGTATCAGAATGAGAGTTACAGTATTATATCTACAGCAGTCTCCAACTTATTGAGGTGTTCCCATACATATAACTCACTCTGTATAATTATGGAAATTTACAAGTTAATGTAACCTGTAAGTGAGTAAAAGTGATAAGTAATGTAAATGTAACCTGTTTACCTAATGAACGAACACTGGATACAATGAATGATAGAATCCAATCGTTCCATCCTTATCCATGAACAATGGAATCTAATGACCCACATTCCTCTCCTGTTCCATTCCCTGCCAGACAGTTTCCAGTGCTGACAAATCCATACATTCAGACAGAATCTATAAAATCTCACTGAAAATATTTATATCACTATAAATATTTTTCCGATCATATGCCTGTATTCCATGCATTTTCTACATGTACAGTATTATTCAATGACAAAATTCTTCATTTTTAATTGTTATTCTTGAAGGCATTTGGAGGGGAGTGTTAATGAAAGTGTCAGTGGAAGTATTAGTGAGAGTGTAGGAGCACCAAACTCGAACTCATACAGAATCACGGGTACAATAACAAGTAACCAGATATAGATACATTATCCATCCTTATCACTTTGGTAATCTATCATTAAAAGGTGAAGAAACAATGGTATTTCACGGGCTAATCTCTTATAATTTCCTTGATAATCTCTCCAGTGCATAATACAATTATTTCAAGGCAAAGAGGAAATTCTACAGTATCTCTGAGTTGGAATCGTATTTTTTTAAGCCCACGCAGAATAGAAAAGTCAGCCCGCGATAAAACATGTGAAACCTCTCACATGAGGCTTTAGATAGCAAGTAAGCAACAGCAAGCAGTCCGAAGCCCCAGCCTAGATGACGCATCTACTTAGACCTCAGAGACAGCCCCGTTCATAATTCACTCTTGGCAGGCACGTAACTTTCTACTTTACTGGCAGCGAGAGTGGAAAAAAGCAGTCTTAGAGTTTTTTGCAAACTGGTGAATTAGTGGACGGTTTAAAAAATTTAAAGCCGGCGTTTCTCTTTGCGAGAAGTGATGCGCTCATAAAAATTCGCTCGGCGTCAGAAGATTACGTCCACGACGTCTCATGTGGAGGCCTTGCCTGAATTAATTATGACGAATTCCTTCTCTGCGGACCTCCATTATTAATCTGCTGCGACAGCGAGTGGTTGGAGGGGAGGGGTGGAGGTGGGAGCTGCTCACGTTTCCTCCGAGCTTCGTTTCCAAGTCATTTATAACGCGGCTTAATGACCTGACCAGTGAGATCCACTATGGCTGCCGTCGAACCCTACCTGCAGGCAGCACATGAGGCGCCACCCCCTTTTCCACTTGAGAATCTGCACACAGCTCAGCTCCACTGAGGGAGCAGCTAAAGAGAAGGAGGAGCAAAGAGAAGAAGGAGAGAACGGCACACCGTTCGATATCCACAATTTAAGAACGTAGGCACCACTGACGCAGCACTGACTCCTCTCCTTCCCCTCTCAATAACCAACTCAGCTCGCTCGTGCAGAAGAAAATATCATATTAGGTGATAAAATATATTAATATATTCTCTTCTGTGACATCTCCAAGATACACAATTATTGAACTCAAACTCTATGAATATATGGAAGTGTTTAATATGTACGAGTTGATTCATGATAATTTTTAAATTTATTAATTCTTTTGGAGGTTGAAGAATCGGAATAGCACAAAGATCATCATCTTACATCATAGTACATTGATTGAATTTCCCCAGTATTGATTCATACTGAGTAGTTAGTCTACTCTACTTGAAAGGTGAAGAGAGTCCCTACAAATTAGTTTGGTCGATGCCAAATTTTATATCAAGGTTTTGGAGACTTAATGTTTGTTGTAACATTAGTTTATCAGTGCTTTTTTGGGCGGTACCTTCCCAAAGGAGAAGAATAGGCAAGGGAGAGGAGTGATGAAAGAAGGAATCGAAGGAAATAGTGATGAGCCTTTCCAACTGGAACCAATCTATTGGCTTCATTAATATTGGCTTAGATTCAGTAATGTCGAAGCTTTCAGCAGAATATGACAATGCATTCTTGATAGATTGATCAGTTATTCAATTACTGATTGTGAAACATCATTTGATTGCAGGGGAAAAATGTTACAGAGAAATATTACTGATTGTAGCAGTAATCTGTAGAGAGTACTGCTGAATTAGGAATTATTGAAATAGGTACTTCATATAATTGGGCAGATAATTATTAATATGACAGAGAGAAACAGTCATATTGTTTGAAGAATGTTATTGGATTGTTGATTGCATCATTGAAAAATATGAGAAGGATGAGGAATTAAGATTGATTGTCGAATATTCACGATAAAAAATACTGCAGTTGAAGACTTTACGAATAATTGTACCTGTTTCATATCATAATCTCCATTGATTGCTCCAATCAGTTCGTGGAGCTGGAAAAAAATATTGTTGGAGCAGAAAAATTCACGCTGTCGAAGTAGCAGAATGTACGTGATGGAATAAATATTTCAAAAATGTATTCATCGCAATTTAGCATGTCTGGAGGAGATTTCATTGTGTTGGCAGAATGTCTGGTGGAGAGAAAAACGATTTGACGAACATCAACGACCCTTAAACGCTGTGTGCTGGTAAGTTGAAGCATTGCGCGCGATTGATATTCATGACTATCACTTGTTGTGTGTGAATCGTCGATGAGGATGACATTTTCAAAAACCGTACAATAAAAAACAACACAACACAAAAAGCAATCGAGCGATAAAAGCCTTTGGAAAAGGGTACAGAGTCATCTCTTCTATTGGATATCACTTGGAACAAGAGAAACAATTACAAAGCCGGCCATCGCGTCGAGTAACTAAGCTATCGAGGATTTACTTCAAATTTTAAGCTTATAAAAATGTTTGCAAAATCACGTTTTCCCGGCTCCAACTGCATTTTCGCCTCAGGCTAGAATCCACGCGGTCTTTAATTATCGTACACGCCGTAGACCCAACCGGATCCAATACTGAAATGAATGTAATACATCGTTAGGATTTTGCATACATTTTTGTAGCTTATGGGATATTCTCGACGACGTAACTATATTTTCTCCTGTCAGTTAAATTTGCGTTACATTGAGACTTGGTTGAGTCGGACTTAAATCATTCGATCACTGACGTTTTCCGATACCAATAAATTTACATAAAACTAGGTACAGTATATAGGCTACATTCCAATCGAAATACATATTCTCTAGTGCCGCAGAATGTTCCAGGATCTGCATTGAATATTTCTCATAGCGGTTTGGAGAGCATTATTGTGAGGTAGTAGACGGTGCGATTTTTCATGTGTAATTATTCAATGATATTCCAGAATCGGCAAAGTTTCAATTGGAACTCCAAATGAGTTTTTCTTTTTGTATGTAAATTGGAAATATGGAGTATTTCATAAACGAGGAGATTCTCCCTTTCAAAGAAGCATTCAATAGCCTAAAAATTCAAAGATTGGTTTAGCTTTCAATTCAGATCAATACCACTAATCAGTTGGCAATGATAAGGAATTAAAAATGTCATCTAGCTGGAACGCGATCAAGACCTAACCGTACTGTTCATTCCACGCTTTACAATGTGGTTGTTACCTGAGGGTCGAACACGAGCGCGACCCGAACTCAAAGCTATTGCTAAACTTTAACAATTCTTTTAAACAGTGTTGAAACGAATATTAGAGTTTATCTTATATCTAATTATATAAGTTCGAAAATTCCCAAATATTCCATGACTTATTACAATTCTATCTAGGAGTTTTTAAAACACTAGTATATAGGAGTAATGAATTACCGCTGGGAGTATCATCCCTATCCAGGAATAAACTTAAGCAAACACAGTTAGAGATTCATTTATCCTACCACACCTTGCAAATATGGTGCTTTGTTTACATTCTATGAAATAAGGAGTATTTATGTTTCATTTCGCAGTATTTTCAAATGAGTTGAACTACTTATCTACCAATAAACTAAAGGTAGGAGTGGAATCTATGTGAAGTGTGACATAAGAAACCTAAGAATTTAGATATGTAATTGTCATTGAAAAAACCTGAAAAATTCTCATCAACATAGCATTGAGCCTCATCTGATCATTTTTGATGTATTCACCAATACTAGTAGTTCTGTGAACAGTAGACCTCACGCAGTATTCTTATCCACAAGTACCAAATGTCAACTGTTTTAAACATAAGTTAACAAACTCAGTTCACGTTTGAATTTGTATTTCATATGATATAATTCATCCAGTTCCGTGATGATCTTTCTATCTGATGAAAATTGATTTTTTAGAATCAAAAATATTATAACTTCTCCAGCATTATTTAGTTCATTTGTTTATTTTTATTCATCTATTAAATTTATTTTTTCGAATGTGAGAATATTGATACTGATGGGCACGCCATGACTGATAATAATAGTACCATGACTGCAAAACAAAATATTGAAACCAAAGACCTTAAATCTGCGATTAGAACAAATTTATTAAAAAAATGTTAATAGCTCAATCCTTTTAGATTATATAAGATTGAACATAACTTATCATACACATGATGAACATATGTGTTTGTCAACTTCCGTTCAATCTAATAGAATCTATAAGGATTAAGTTATAACCATTTTGTCAATAACTTTGGTGTAAACCCAGCTTAGAGATGCATACCTCTTTAATGTCTTTGATTGAAGCTATAGACCTTATACAAATACAGTAATAGACTGGCTTCTCCACACATCTGTGTAATCACTTGTCAGCTGATTTATGATGAATAATAGTTCTAGAATAATAAGTCTGATTTTTACTCTAATATTGGCGTATGAGGAGGCTCCTTTTTCCTTTTATATTATCCTTGAAATGCAAAATTTCCAAAAACCTTGTATATACGTCGACGCGCAATTTAAAAAGGAACATACCTGTAAAACTTCATGAAAATCTATTACCGCATTTCGCCGTAAATGCGCAACATAAAAATATATAAACATATAAACATTTAAACATTAAGAGAAATGCCAAACCGTCGACTTGAATCTTAGACCTCACTTCGCTCGGTCAACTATTTTGCATATCAACAATTTGAAATGGACACATTGGATTGAAAATGGATACGTGAATTGTCAAACAACAAAATATTGAATCCTCTATACACAGAAAAAAACTTTGAAACATAGAATAAGAAGTTGATAAGACAGTGAGATTATCATAATAAATACGAATTGGATAAATTTATATATTTGATATTGTTCTTGTCTCAGTGCATATCCTTTCTGGATGCTGGCAAATCAGCTTGGCCCCTTGCTACCTTATTTTGATGACCTGAACTATTCGTTGACGACCTGTACCATTTCTTCGTCTTTGCCCCAGCCTCTATCCTCTGCAACACTTCTGCGTTGGTGATTCTCTATGATCACGATATTGTTAAGATTCCCCTATAGAACCATATTATTCAGAAAGCTTCGAATCTTAGTTTATACGTTTGTGAGAAATCACATTTCAACCCCATTCAAAAGAACTGAGAAAGGGTAACATTTGAAAAAATCTTTCATCTTTTGATATAGATAGTTTGATCAAACCAATCATGTTATCAATTAAAGTTATGATCAGGTGAGTAATAGTGTTTTACAAAATGTTCCTGGATTGGAGGTATTTTTCGCACGTCGACAGTTCCATTAGAGCCTTATTCAGAGCTTCAGGTGAAGCACAAAGAGAAAGAATTCTCCGATAAAGCAACACCGTACGAAGTGATAAACTACGTTTCAGGATCAGATTATAGAATGTCTAAGGCCTTGTAATTGAATGCCTGAAATAATCGCGTTCTTCTGCTCAACGGGGGATACAACGGGGAAGGTTAATTAATTCAGTGAACTAAGCAGCTTGTATGCCGATACCATAAGGCTTGCTCCTCTGTGTGAAAAGAGTGGCTCGCATTCCTGAGTGAGTAGCGCTCGTTTTTCTCCGGGTTTTTCACAAGGAATTTTCCAGCCGAGCGATCCGAATTTTCCCAAAGCAATTCTTAATGCTAATACAGCAGTATACAATTACCGAAAAACTGGCGAGTCAGACAAGGAATATAAAACGCTCTTTGTTTCCCATTCCATGGTCGCTTTTTGATCCTCCTATTCCTAGAAGGCTACCACTTTTCAACTCCATTTCAATTTCAAATGCTTCTCTTCCTCATGCACAGAACAAAATACCCACACGCTATCTCAAGTTCGCTGCTCAGTTCGAACGCACCCAACCGGTGTCTAATTTCACGTCTCTACTCGGTTTTTTAAACCTGTAAAAATGCAATACATAAGCATTCGCCTGTGGAGAACCTGTTGATGTTGATGCCAAATATACGCGAAAATATTCGAACGTGAATCTATTCTCTCTCAGATCCGATTAGTTCTAAAGCTTTTCAAACCAAGATACATATATCACATACCATGTTGCTCAAATATATCTGAGTATGGATTCCACTTCATCTCTTCATGAGTAATTTAAAAAATGAGCAAGCATTTTTTCCTGAATCATGAATATCTATTGATACTCCTGAATAATTATGTTTTGCATTATTGTTATCCACCCTGTATTGATCATAATCCATGTAAGCATTTTAAAAAATGTATAATGATTCGATTCAGTGTTATGAATCTCGAACTGGTTTAGATTGATATGTTTGAATTAAGTAATTCAGGGGTGCCCATGGGGGAGAATGGTGAAGACGTGAGCTGCGATATTTGAATCCTTGGAAGAAATTCTTGGGGAGATGTTAGCAGAAGAGGTTCTTGCGAGAGTGAATTATTTATGATTATGGAGGACTAGTAGTGGAGTTTGGGACATTTAGGTAGGGTACGTCATTGGTTTAGGAGCTTGCTCGATCTTTCTTGCTTTTCTCGAAAATTGATACATATTATTAAGTGACAGATTTGTGTAAATATTGTTTACTTGATATTTCAGAGTAATAGAACCAATATTCCAATACAAATGAAGTGGCAATATCGATTATATCAAGAAATTGTTTTTCCAGGTGAAACTTGGAGATGTCACTGGAGAACATCAAATCAAATGCAGATGTAATCAATTTGCCAAAAATAAATAATCGTTGATGATGCTGCAGTCGAATTCTCAAGGTAATTCAGAAATCCTAGTATTCACCCATTCCACAAAAGTCAGCCATCCTCGCAAAAGGTTTTATTCTCCGGGAACCTCCAAAAAATAATGGTATTCGAAACCCGCCCCCCAAGACTTTCAAGGACGCAGTCTGCGCCCTGCCCATGTGAGCACCCCTGACCATGTGGGACCCCTGACCATGTGGGCACCCCTGACCATGTGGGACCCCTGACCATGTGGGACCCCTGAACATGTGGGAACTCTGAACATGTGGGCACCCCTGCCCATCCTCAGTGGAGATGTACAAAAACTTAAAGACTGGTTAGAGAATAATAGAGAGATGAAAGTAGCTTCGATAAAAACTAACCACAAAATTTAAAACTACGATAAATATTGGATGTGGTATGATCATCGGTTGTATGATTTTATAGGCGAATAATGTGAATTTGAATTGTAATGTATAAATGATCTAAAATCAAGTGATATCAAAATCATAGACTTCAAGGTGTAACATCTTTTCTGAGAAAATTCATAAAAATATTGAGATACCTTCACGGGTATTACCTATATACCTTTATACCTTTAATTAAGATACGTTTTTCCGTTGAGTTGAAGTTTCAGTTGCTAATCCCCTCAAACTGTTGCTCATCAATCCTCGTCAAGTAATTTTTTGTTCTCCTCTACTTTTGAAATTTGGGCATTACGTATATTATTATTGGATTGAAAGTATTACCTAGGCATTTATCGGTGACCAGAGCTAACAATGTAACGATGAGCAGCTGATGACGTCATGTGGTCTGAGCTTTTGCTGTGGGCTGGAGCGTCATTCAGCTCACCTCTCGACTGAGCGGCGTTTTGAGTGCGCATTTTTCGACTAACGACGACCGGCAATGACGACAAAACACGAGGAGGAATTTTCGAGTTCATTGAGAGCCGGTATGAATTTTTCGGCGAAGCCAAGAACAATATTTGTATGACTTTGGATGACATCATGCGTGAGTGTGCGTGAGTGTACCCCGTACACAGGGTAGCGAAACAACAAGAGACCGGTTTAGGGGGGCTCGTTGTGTGTATGTGTGTTTTTTCTGCGTTTTGGGCGCTGCAAAGTAAAATATTGTCGGTGCTCTTGCACGCTTCAAAATGGCCGCTGGGGTAGTCGGTACAGTTGTAGTTGTGCTGTCCAAGCACCACTTGGGCTGCTGCCTGGCACCCTCTTGTAGTTCGCTGCTCTCTCTCAAACCTTGCCATACGCGCCGCCCCTTTTTTACATTTATGTTAATTTTATCCGGCTCTACTCCATGCTCCACTACTTCTCGCACCCTTCTGCCTTCATACGTTGCGATCCCTCTTACTACTACATTAGTTCATACACACGGTTCCTCAAGAACACATCTGGATAGTTTTATGCAACATCTTATATTTAGTCCTCTCTTCGTCCAATTTTTAAAGCTACTGATTCATGAAGTTTGATAATTTGAATAATCGTAGTGAATTGTTCATTCACCTTCAATCTAGTTCACAATCCACTTGTTCTCCATTTATTTTTCAGATTTCCCCCTCCATTTGACTGATCCCTTCTCCTCATAGTTCGAACATGCAATTTTATCAGACCATTACTCACGAGGAGCTACAAACCATCCACTTGTTTACCTCATACATACCTCATGTTTGTCCCCTTGAACTATGTACAGTATATAGGTCTAGTTTGTTCACATCATCGAATCCTCACACTCTACTCGTTCACACAATTATTATATTATCTTCCGTGCTGCTTTATTCGAATTTTGCTTGATTCACAACTCCCTGTAACTTGAGATACATTTTTGTGTAGTAGTAGCCTACACAGAATTATTTGAGCAACAAATTCATGAAGTTCTAGATTCTCAAGTATTTCACTGGAGGAAGATCAGTCTGAGAGACTGAGAGATTTATCAAAAAAGTTATAAACTTAATGTTTATGATGATAGTGGGTATTGAATGTTTCGACTAAGAACCTTAAATTACTATTATGTCAATATAAAATGAGGATACAGTCCATTCTAGCTCAACTGCAGCTGAAAAAAGAGGTAAGACATGAGCCAGACAAAAATGATAGCATCAATGAATAAGTCTCATAATATGTTTGATGACTAGAAAAATAATTTTTAGTTTGGGATCATCATGCAATTTGATTCTAAGATTGGAATAGAAAAATTCACTTGCTCCCATCCTCTTGTAATTCTACTCACTGGAATTGAGAAAATATAGTAATGAATCCATTCTTGAACTGAAATATATTTCTGAAAAATAGTAGGCTACTCGTATTTGCAATTTCCCTTGTTCCAAGTGGACCTAGCCGCAATGGCGAACTTCCTATTCAACTGCCTTCTAATGAAAGACGCATTCCTACAATATAAAAATGCAAATTCATTTTCATTTTGGATGTATGCATTAGCGTCGCAGCCAGGCTCACATCTCCCTTTTTCAATTTCCTTTGTTTGTGAGAACTAATTTATGTGCCGCATTACACAGCACATATCTTCCAGGCGAGTATCCGATTCGAGAATCATGGAAAAGAGCCGGCCATAAAAAGAACACTGCGAGAGAAAAAAGGGCGCCGCCAACGAGAAGGAAGAGATTCATAAAACTCGGACGCCGTGAAAACAATGGCGGCTGCAAGAGGAAGGCTCTAAAATGGGTCCCAGGCAAAGAATATTCAACGTAGGTGGAGTCCTGTTCTGGTCGCTTCTTTTCTCCTCGCTCATCGCATTAACATAAAAAAACAATGAGCCCGGTGTATAATAAAACGTAGCGGTAATAACGAGCAAGACCAATGGTTTGGAGGGTTTTAGTTTGCTCATCGGGGTGGACGAGTAAGGAAAAAAAATTACTGCCCAAAGAAGGGTGTGTGAGTGAGTTTGGGATGTGGAGATGGGCACCAAGATACGAGTCTTCACTTGTGTAAACGTAGTGGAAGGGGGGAAGAATCTGGAGGAGTTGTGTGTGTAGTAAGCAGGGTTGGGTCGCTCTGGGAAACGTTCTGTCACTGATAAATGAATGCAGAAGATTAAAAAGGAAAGCAGGCGTGGAGGAGAGGTGGTGGAGGGATAAAAAATAAATTTCAGTGGACAATAACTGGGGAGAAGCGAGAGAGAGGGAGTGAGCGATATGAGGATTTTATTTGTGCAAGCGGTAGCCTCTGCTGGACACGAACCTAGCACTGATTACCGCACGGCATTCATTAACGCCGGCAAACAGAGTCGAGTCTCTCTGCTCTGCGCTGCGCCGGATGCTCGCTCCTCTTGTCGACTCCTAGCCTGCCTGTCTGCCTGCCTGCCTGCCTGCCTCCCAACGACTTCACCTGCAAATTATTCACCTAGAACCCTTCTCTTCCCGGTTTCAAATTATCGCTGTTTCTCTCCTCTCTCGCGCGTTTTTGCCTTCGTCGTTTTCACAACCAACCCCGTCGTTTGTAAATGGAAAAGCATCATTAAAAGCGGAAAATTCAAATTTCAGACCAAAACCTGCTCCTCCCTGCTCCTCAAAACGCGCCGCACACTCTCCATTATAACGGAGAAAGAAAATCTGAAAAGACATTCAGCATTCACCTGTGGACCCGATGCCCAAATTAATTGAACTGGTCGCCACATACACGACGAGTTCCCAGAAAAAAAATCAACGCCCGTCGAAACACGGATTGTCCGCCGCCGAATATCTGACGGACGTCCTGTTTCGATTCCGCTCTTGAGTTCGCCGCCTCAAATTACTGCTGCTGTCCACTGCAATTAATCGTTTTTCCGCAGAAACGTCATCGCTTTTTGATTCCGATTAATTGCATTACACATTCAACAGGAGTTGTGTGTTCAAGATCGACACACTACCTCAATCAATCACTCTTTTCGGGAATTACACTATTGTTTCAACGTTATTGGAGCTCGTTTTGAAAGTGTAGTTCAAGAGATTGAGAGATTAAAGCACGGAAGAGATTGAGTTAGAACACAATACATCAAATACGAGAACATAAAATGAATAGATGCTCAACGTTTTTAATTCTATTGAAATGGATGAAGAAGATGACAGATAATTATTGTTCAATGTCAGTTCCACTTTGATAACCAACCTTCAGGACTGCAGTTTCGCGTTGGTAAAAACCAACAAAAAACATTTAGCTGTACTGGAAAATCTGCCAGATTGAATTTATAAGATACATGTCATGAATAATATTGAATTTCAAGTGAATTTATGAATTTTGTACTCATGGTATTCAAACTAGAAGATTCAGGAGTGAAGCTGAAGATCCTTCTATTCTAACACGAAAATGCTGTCCTAAAAGTTGGTTACATTAGTTAAGTGGAATTGTTAAGTGACAACTCAGTATCAGTGTTTCCGAATTTATTGGAAGGTAACTTTTTTGAAATGTCAGTATGGATGCAATTGGATCTCAAGATACTAACATCCCATCACCGACTTCCAAATTCTTCTCTTGATCATCGCAACCAACCAAATGTCATTTTAATGCATGAAACATGAATTCTGGGGACTGAATAGGCCTACTGAATACCTCTTCCACCAGAGTTCTGGGTGCTTATCATTTGATTACATTGTAACATTATATTATTACCCAATGCAAAATCCCGGTGAAACAAATATCAATCGAATTAACAATCAACAATGATTATCTGAAGAATTTCTGCCTCTTTTGGGAAAAATTAAATGTGAATGCAATTATAAAGATCTTTCATCATAGGAGTAGTCAATACAAATCACCTTGAATGAGACGTGCCTCTGATTTAGACTTCGAGTTCATCTTTTTTCTACATCATCGATTGAGGTTCTTTCAATCAAACCCCAGTCCTGAATGATAAACCTATAAGAACGTTCCTATCTGTCATTTGTAAAGTACACATTCTGTAATCCAATTTCAGACAATTTCTCGATTAGATTGAGTCTAGGAAGTTTCAGGATGGGTCAGAACCCAATGTCAATGCAATCTTCCATATTTTGTATTTTTTAAATTCTCTCAGACCTAAGCCAAGAGGCGCAAACCTTTCGTTAAAGCTAGGAAAAGAAATTAATCGAAAGTTATCGTCATAGTTATGTGGATATATTTTATATGCGATCAACGTATCTAGTCTACACAGCATTATAATCATGATATTGGTGAGGGAAGTTATTCACAATTCACTCTAACTTTCAATTTTATTTCCAACTAGCTTACCCGAAGAACTTCAAACCGCCAAAAAGTCATTATATCTCATGTCACACTAGACTTTATTTGGTGAATCATGGAATCTATCTGACAATCAATATTTTCATTTACATCTCAATACGGACTTCCTATGTACTTAGTCATGCAGTATTTATTATTCCGAAAACATATTCTTCTCAATCAATTGCTAGTAATATCTATCAGTAAAGTGTTGAATTGAAAAAATAGATAGGTTGAATCAGTATTTCAAAGATTAATTCAATGTTTTCATAGTTGTTGATTGTCAACAGATGGTCCAGGAGTAATGCGATGTATGACACAGAATTCCAGATTCTTTCCATCTTCTATTTTATGATGAATATAACTTAAGCTAAGCTAAATTAAAAAGAAATTAAATTAGTCTGTCATTCTTCAGTAATTAATGAAAAAGTATTTAAAGTATTCATAATAAAGTTTTATTAAATAAAAGTATTCTAAGGAACGATTACCTACAGCTGGTACCAATCAACTACACTAACTTCAACTCCAAACTACCGTTTTTATACCAGTACACAATTTATCACAGGGGTGACGTGTTTATTATACAGCTGTTAACTTTAGATGCTAAATCATATTATCACAATATGATCTTGAATCATGATCATATTCCCCTTCTTTGGTAGCCGCTCGACCGAAAATTTCGAAAACATCGGTTTGTAAAATGGATTAATAAATAACTAGTAGTTCTGTGAACAGTAGAACTCACGCAGTATTCTCATCCACAAGTACCTGATTGAAACTATAGACCTTATGGAAATACAGCAATAGACTGGCTTCTCCACACATCTGTGTAATCACTTGTCAGCTGATTTATGATGAATAATTATTCTATAGTCTGATTTCTACTCTAATATTGGCGTATGAAGAGCTTTTTCCTTTTATATTATCCTTGAAATGCAAAATTTCCAAAAACCTTGTATATACGTCGACGCAAAATTAAAAAAGGTATGTACCTTTCAAATTTGATGAAAATCTATTACCGCGCTTTGCCGTAAATGCGCAAAGCACGTCACTGGCTCAAATACATTTTACTATGGGTTGGTATCATCCTGACATCTACCAATTGTACGCCATGTTGATGAATGAACCATGTACGACAAAAATCATTCCATTCAACCAGTTCAACTGGGTTCAATATTCAAGAAGATATTCGAGAACAATTTCCAGTTTTTGATACTATTCTATTCCAAGAATTTATTATGTTTGAAGAAACACTTTCCCTCTGTAGGCTACTCTTGTTTCTCAAGAATAGTGCACCCAATCTATGAAATCAGCATAGAAATAAAGTTATTACATTTGTTATTACTCTAATTTGAATCACGAAGGAAACAAATATAAATGATTCAATCATTTGCATAAAAGCACTACTTAAATAGTATTTTTGCTGTTTGACTGTTCAATCAATGTTAGTTAAAACATAAATCTCATAAGCTCCCCAACAGGATTGATTTGAATAAAATTATGTAGTTTTTCAAAGATAATTTGTTCATATATTGATTGAATCAGTCATACTTGAAAATCAATTGAAGCAGAATTCAGACAAAAAACGAGTAGATCGACGCTGGCAGAAGTATTTTTGAGAAAATAAGGAAAAATGAAAAAGCCTTCGGAAAAACGTTCGTTAACGTTCTATTGTACAACGTTGACGATGAAATGTTGAACGGTTTTCCTTCTTCAAACAAAAGTAGAGAATTCTGAGAGACTCTTGAAAACTCCTATCGATCCCGAGGCAGAAGAGTTAGATGGGGTGGGAAGGTTACATCCTCTACTGAATCGTACCCTGAAACGCCCCCCCCCCACGGCTGAGCCCGGCTGAGATGTATTCGGATGCCAGGCGCTCTCTGCTTGTGACGTAACCCGTTGTCAGGAGACGCGTTCCATGTTGACCTAATCGAAAAGCGATTTTTCTCAAAGACCCTCTCGGACGGTAGAAAAGTGCCGGAGGGGAACAAAAGTGTGGTGGGGAGGTGTGAAGTACGGGGGGGGGCTAAATCAATAATGGCTGCCGAGCTGCGCCGAGGAAGAAGACTCCTGGCGAGGAGAAAGCATCAAGTCCTCAACACTAAGCACAGAAAACATCAAGTCCTGCTTGTGCTTGACGTCAAGGGTCATCGACAAAGAATAATAGCTGCGAAAATGTTTCTCGGAGACCAGGAATTTCTACAGCTCCCTAGGCTGCCATCTCTCACACTGCTCCAAAAAAAAACTCTCGACCGTCCTACACAAAGGTCAACAATTTATAAGTTCCATTCCGCTTATAAATTGAATCTCCCTTGCAGCGAAGCCCTGGATTAATCCCTTCTACTTGTAGGTACCCCCTCAAGGGTCGCTGGCTTAGTCCGACTCCCGAGAAAAAGTTCTGCGCAATTGATTTCCATGGAGAAAATGGAGTGGCCGTTGTCATGGCGACAAAGCATGTGCTCTGAAAAGATGAGCCTTTTCAAACTGTACGCTACAAAAAAAACTTTAAAAATTCGCCAAACAGAAGATTTTTCCGGAATTCTATTGAATCTATAAGTATATTATCCAGAAATTATGAGGAGAAAGAGGAGGAGGAAGTGGAGGAGGAGAAGGAAAATAGGAAAATGATGATAAACATAATTAATTATTGTGAATGGAACATTGGAGTAAGATTCACTTTGAATGAATAGGCCTACATTGCAGTTGGAATTTTCTAAATGTTTTGTTGTTGGACCAGTAAATCATTCGATTTGGAATCGATATAGGAAGCATTGCCCTCATTTGAAAATATGATTGAAATATATGCATCGTATACCCACCGGGAGAAATGACAGCTCAGATGAATAAATTCCTAGTAGAAGTGAAAAGAGATTCAAAGTGATTATTGATTTATGAATAATTATTAATATCATATACATGCAATTACTATCTGCACTCAATCTTCAAATATGCTATATATTTCTTCTTCTTTTTCTTCTTCTTCTTCTTCTTCTTCTTCTTCTCCTTCTCCTTTTCCTTCTTCTCCTTACCTTCTCCTTCTCCTTCTCCTCTCCTCTCCTCTCCTCTCCACACCTCTCCTTTCCGGGATAAGACGTACACACCTATTGCGGTTTGAAGGATTTAACACTATATATCTTCCCAATATTCCTCCAATCATAAGGTATATTTTATGACAGCTTTTGGAATTCTATTACTTGACATTCTTTCTACTAGATTTCTCCAATTTCAATCTGTTTATTTCAAGCTTTGCACCTTAATATAGCTGTGATATTTTTAATAATAGTGTTCAAAATTTCCCATATTATTGATAGACATTATTGTTCTGAATTTCTGTACTATTGAGCGATTTTATTCAAATGAGAACAAAACTGGAGATAATGACTTGTGTCATGCTTACTGGTAACGATCTAGTCGAAAATAGTTATGTTGAAGAAAGGAAAATTTGAACGTACCTATTCTAGATGATTTTGTGGAGTCAATATCGACTATGTAGACTAAATTGTGAAGTTGACCGGGGTCATTCTTTTTCTCTTGTTTGCTATAAATTTGGTCACTGTTTGGCGATTGGGTAGAAAACTTTGAAAATTCTGGAAAATGTAATAAATCTCCGGAAACGAGAAGACGTATTCGTAGATCTATCTGCAGGCTGGATGCCCGGTGGAGAATATATCTTTTCGAAGAGGGGTATTTAGGAGTGAGTAATGGCTTGGCTTGATCTAGGACCGGTCAAACTGTTCCCGAGCAAAATAGATGGGTGGATTTTTCGGAAAAAGGTCCCTGGGAGCTGGTCTAGGGCCGAAAGTGGTTGCCACATTATTTACAGCGTGCCTTTGCTTTCTGATCACTTTTGTGTTCTACTAGTAGACTTTGTTCCAGCATGCTCTGAATCTGCCCTCTATTTATTAACAGAATTAGCTGATTGGAGCTACTGTATTTGAAAAAAAGGCTTATGGAAGACAGCGTCATTAGTTTCTAAGCAGATCACTTTGGGCCTGGTCTAATAATCAGTTTCACTTCAATTATGACCGATGAGTTGCTTATCGTTTTTGTGAATGAGGAGATATAGGGGGGGGGGGAGTGGTAGAGAGTACTCAAAAGTCCTAACTCCGAAAAATTAGGAATTTTTCATTTTCATTTTCCGATTGGAAGAGTGAAATTCACCTAAAGAGGGTGCCGAATTTTTGAAACAAGAATGGTATTAGAGAGATCCAGTAGCGAATAGTCTGAGGTGATTTCAACATATTCAATTATTATTTTTCCATTTTGGAAAATTAATATCTCTCTTTGGAATATCAATTATTTGAGAGGAGGAGGTGATCAATCATAATTTAGTTATTAGTACTTCAGTTATTGAACGATAAGTCATTTCAAATTTTCAAATTGAATATGAGATAGGAACGTGGATCATTGATTGATCCTGCATACAAAAAATATCATATTTCTATAAAATAAGTTTTTTGTCGAGTAGAATTCGACCAAATTCTATAGTAATTCTGAATATTTCGATTTTTCAAAAGATTTTTTGTGAAATGAACATCCATGTTAGAAAGCAGCTGAGTACCCTTATGGGACAAGAGTGAGCTACCTACCCTGGATGGAACAATATTTTGCTTCTCTAGAGTTTTTTCTTCTGAATAAAAGTCAACTATATCTAAATTATTCAGTATAATGAGCATCCTCCAAGTTCCTCGAGGACTGTATCCAAAACACGACATAGTTTCGCGTTGAGAGGATAATGGGAGTACATTGCTGAAAATTTAAATTAAATTCAATAGTTTATTTTTCTGAGAGATTGCAGTTTCTGTCAAGGCAGCCCTCAACCTAATTGATATTCTCAGGTACAATTAGTCCTTTGAATTCCTTGTATACCGATCATCCCTCCTAAAAACAAACCAGTTTTGGGCTGAGAGATTAGAGAGAGTACCTTGGCCGAAAATGAATAATGTATGACAATCTTGGCTCATTTTGAATGTGCATACAAATGACTCAGTTTTAGTTTGATGGAACAAGAACAATTGGGCGTTGTAATTAATAGCGGTGGCGGCGTTCTAGACTGATGACGTTTACTTTGCCAAGCCGACATTAGAGAGAGGGTTGCAGCGGGGAGTGGGACAGGGGTGGTGGTTTTTGGGGTGCAGGGTTTTGAGAAGGGTTGCCGTGGTCTGGTCCTTAAACCCGGTACGGGCCACTTTTTCATTCGCTATGCCAGCTGTGCTCAGCTCGGGATGGCAGCCATCTTTGACGGCCTCTCATTGTTTTTTTTTTGCTAGCGGCAGATGGAGTCTGTGCTGGAGTCTAGCTGTTGCTGACGGCTCCACAACAGACATGGGTTCTTGTCTTCTTATTTTTTATTCTCTCTACTTCCAATGTTAATCTTTTTGTATGTTGAGTAGAAACCAATGATAGAATGTTTCAAAAAATAAATGAGGAGGTCCGATTTAATTATGAAAATGTGGGAGAGATAATCTTGACTTTTGTGAGAATACAAAAAAAAACCTGAACATGATGAAATATTATTATGGGATTAGAAATAATGAGAAACTGTCAAATACTAGTGATTTAAGTATTTTCATGTAGTGATTCATGTAATATATTTGTTCTCTTCTTGATGGAGATATTCCACATCATTAATAGGGCAATATTCATGTGGATTTGTTACATATTATGTTATCATCAATAAAAAATTATTTGTGTTGTTGTTGTTGTTATTGTTGTTGTTGTCTTTCCTCATTTCATTTTTTCTTTCTCAATTGTATCTCTTATCTATCATATTATCTTCTCAACCTCTCCTACTTCTTCCATCATCCTTCCTTTTCTGTATCTCTCACAAATTTTATTTTTATTCTATTCAACTTAGACTACGTCTTCTATTCCTTAATTCCTATATCTTTCCCTTAATCTTCACTTTCATCCTCTTCTTATGCCGTCTCCACCCTCGCAACTCATCACATCCCCTCTCCTCTACCCTCCTTTCATTAGTTCATTTCTTTCTCCCTCTTCTTTTCTCCAACCCATTATTCCTCCTCTCTCTTCTTTGCTTCTGGTTCCTCACAACCTCAAAATTCCACTCCTCCTCACATTAACATTGACTCTTCTGTTAACACGCTCTCTCCTCTTAATTCTTTGATATCTCGTTTTCTTTTTTCGTCTTCTATTCCCTCCGATCTTATTCTTCCTGTATTTCTCAACTCCATTCTCTCTTCATCCATTTTTTTTCATTTCTACTCATCATGCATCTTTTCATTCTACTTCTCCTCCTCCTCCCTCTCATGACAAAAATCGCTGATTACTCCAGCAAAAAGCACCCAACAAAAGTTAAATGAATTAATTATTCACGTCCACTTGAAATAATATTAATTGTTGTGTCATCACCGTCAAGTAAATGGCCTCAATTTGAAACAGACTGCAGCGTACATACAATGCTACAGCATCAAGAGACGCCAGAAAAAATAATTACAAATAGAAGGCTCGCTTATAGAACACAGAAGTTGCAAAGCTCACACACACGTACACACAATTCTCCCAGTATCCTTGTTGTTCTCAGCTGTCTGCTGTTCTGTGAAAAGGAGAGAAATCCTGGTAAATGCTCAATTCATACATCAAGCAATCCGCACAAAAGCGTCGTCATTTGATACAGCTCCACTCAGCAGAGTTCTACTTTTCATATGTCAAGACCAAGCAGATGCAATTCATGCGGAATGAAAGCTGTGAAAGCCTGTCAGCAGTCTCCAGTTGCGTTTTTTAGCTTCAAGTGATTCTTTACAATGTTGCGTCTTCATGCGCAGAATAATGAATAATATTTCTACTCATCAACTATGATAAATGGGAAGTGAGACATTGAATTATCGTGCCGACTATGACAGAAATATTTGTGAAATTCTTATAATATTGAAAAAGTTATCATTTTCATGTGAGGAGTTATGAAATTTGATTGAGATAATCATTGTCTCAAGGGTCACGATGCGATAAATCCAAGAGTGATGCCAAACAAAAACTTGACATATCACCAAATCAGAACACAGCAGAGCATCACCTAAGTTGTGAGCTCAGAATGCCTTCAGAGTTAGAGAAAATTCTGTTTTATGATGACATTGCAACTCAATTATCAGTATCACGCTATTGCTAGATTGTGAGGTCATTGAAGAAATTTTGATTGTAGATGAAGAGTTTTGGAAATGAAGGATGATTAGAAACTGATTTTGATACAAATATGAAATCGGCTAAAGATAACTTGTAACTGGTTCTTGATTATATGTGATCAATATTCTCATGTACATTGCAGTAAACAATACATAATGATAAAACGTGAACAACGGTTATAAGTTATAAGAAATTCCCTGATACACACTTTTCACAAATAAATTATACACATTATACACATATACAGGAATGTATGGAACACAAGAAATGATTTCTTTAACAATGAAAACGACTCATTAGATAGCAGTGTCAGGTATGGGGATTATGGAATAGATAGTAATAGATTATACATACGTTGTATTATGAGTTACTTGTTGGGGTACGGCAACAGAAAAATGGTCAAGCTCGTTCATTATCTCCAATATAAGGAAGACTATTAACATGTCAATGTCATGTCGTCATGCAAGCAGTGGGTTCATCACGATTTTAGTGAATGAGGGTCACAAAAATCATTTTGTAATTATCTATTCAGTCTCATATTCTATTCCACCCCACTTCGAATGAAAAGATATTATGCTAATCTTATGCAGAAATACTCGCAAATGTAGGTAGCCACTCGACCTGTATAGGGTTGACTTTGTAGAAATGTGGTGTTCACTTGACTTTCAAAAGCGATAAAAAACAACTTTTGATTGAGATGATTAGGCATTTCAATTGAAATTGTCTCACAGAAAGAACTAATCTTATCATTTCATTTGCTTCTATGAAGCAATTAAGTAATGATAGCTTAATACTCTCAACGTTCTGTAACTTTTTACTCAACCGACTATGACAAAGCAGAGCTTCAAAGAAATTGTTATTGTCATATCAAATTTCGTCATCCATTAATGTATTGTACTGCATGAACTGTGGAATTTGAAATCTTCTGGTTGAAATAATTGATCTAAAAATTGGTTTCTGAACCCCAGTATTCAATTCTATATCCTCTATTGAATTGATTAACATGAAACTGATATTTTAAAAGAAGTTGAACTGCTTTCAGCAGGCGGTAAGTTTAGAAAAACCTTCAACATAGTTCGAGAAATACACAATTCCAACATCTATTTTATATTTTCACAAGCAATAATCGTTTCCACAGTCTTATTAGGAATGATATGAGAATAATACTATATTATTCTTCATCTTCTCAACGGTAGAGCTTGAGATGATACCACAAATATCACTCAGCTACTTGAATCATGAATGAGTTTTGATCCAGGCTTTTTGAACAAAATATAAGGTCATACTCCACTGCCAAATCTGCCTCAGAATCCACTCATCGCAGCTCTACTAACATTGTGGCTCAAAACCCAAACTTCCTTCTTCTAAAAAATATATTTTTCAGCAATGTGGTGGTATTTTTTGGAGTAATTATTTTATTTATGTAATAACCTTGAATAATTATCAATTGAAGAATGTTCCAATGGCAAACATCGTTCCTGTGGAGGATAATAATAGGCTATGAATGATAATCCATAACAAATCACGCAACATTTTGACAATTTTATTAATTTACAAAATAAAAATCGAGCGATCAGATTAAACGTTCTTCTCAAAATTGAATGTATATTATTTGTAGGATAATATTGCCTATCAGTTCGAAATACCTTTACTCCAGAAGTACTTAATCCTGAATTCACCCTTCTATAATATAGAATAATTAATATATCGTTTGACATAAATTCCGTGAAATATGATACAACTGGAATGATTATTAGAATAGGATAGAAGTACCCACACGTTTAAAACATAAAAATCTTCTTTCAGAGATGATAATATAGTAATGGTTATCGATTATGTATTAGAAACAATAGTACAATACCAATTACTACCCTGAGAAACAAAGTTGGAAATTCCCTTATTTCCGTTCCAATTCCAGATGGCTTTTTTGAATAGAAATATAAACATGAGCTTTCGATAATAAGTAGTGTGTATGTGGGGACAAAGGATAAAGGTGGATTTCTGTTGTATTTTTATCTCTTTTCTCACTCACTGTTGTCCTTTATTGTTGGTTTACTGTAGTCTAATGCGATGGAAACCAGAGGAAATATATTATTTTTTCTCGTTTTGTTTGTATTTCAGTGCAGGAAAAAAGTGAAAGCAGCAACACTGGTGCATTGCTACCAACTTGACGAAACAAACTAGGAGAAGAGCACTATCAGCATCAGCAGTCCAGAGTCCAGGAAGCCTTTCATAAATAAAATCGAAACCAATTTCTATCAAGAGTTATTATTTATATAGATGAATAAACAAACACAAGTTTATTTGTTTTTCTTGGCATGTTTGTGCCGGTATCGAATGCCGATGAACGTTTGTTAGTCGTTGTTTTATTGGCCCAATAGTGAGTGGAACGGCATCGGCGTCGATCAAACTTCAACAAATTGCATATATATTTATATGCTTGATGTGTGTGAATGCAGTAGAGCCTCCTTCTCCTCACAGGACCACCACACTCTTATTCCTCATCCTTCAAACCTCCAACTCATCCACCTATTCATTTTTTCTTTCTCTTCTTCTTCTTCTTCTTCCTCTTCTTCATCGCCATTATCTCCTCCTCCTTCTTCTCCGTCTTAAATTTGTATTTTTCAGTAATATTTGTATTTTACTGGCTTTCTTTCTCTTAACACTCCTTCTCTTTTTATTCCTAATCCTCCACCTCCTTCTCCCTCCTGTACCTCCTCCTTCGCCTTTGAAGTTGATATTTTTGACAATATTACTGTAATATGAGACGCTTGTTAACTCCATATATCCATATCATAGAGTTCGAATTGAGTTGAGGATTTTATTAACACATCATTCAATAGTTATTCTTCAATAAAATTATTCATACGTCAAAGAACTAATTGGATTTTGAGAATAGTTGGCAATAATGTTGGTTATTATGGATAAGAAAACAATAAAATCAACACCTTTTTTTCTATGTATCTTATACGACATGCAGTCAAATATTCAGGTAAATAATTAAACTCTTCCACTTACTGATTGTAGTACCTTCGACCGACAGTCAGAAAGTAAACGAATTTGATTATTCACCTAATCATTTGACTCCATGTCTTGTGAAATACATAGAAAAATGTGTGTTGATACATCGCAGCTCGGAATGGAGCGAGAAACCATCATCAATAAAATAAAGAATAAAAACTATTGTAATCTTATCTAGACCATTATTCTCAACTCGTTTATTATTGTTTCCTATTCATCCTTTATGTTTATAATACTTTCATTTCATTTGATCATAATATCCCATGTATTATCCATGTATTTTTGATTGAGTAATCAAAGTAAGCAAGTATGATACTCTTAAGAATGTAATCATTGTGATCATTGATGAATTTATTGATAATAAAATGAATGAACCTGATGAAATGTTGTGTTTGAGGTGGATATTTGCGTTGTACGAGTACTTTAATCACTTGTGCCCCCATTTTAATCTTCATATAATAGAAACATTTTGAGGAAACGACTTTAAGTTTTCACAATCATATATTTTTCCAAATGAGAGTAGCAGAATATCAAATTATCAGAAAGCGTCAAGATCTCAAAATTACCTTCCAAGATGAACGTCTATCATTGGTCTAGACAAACCCCTCCCACAGTAATTGATGTTTCACTCAATCTTCAAGCGGTATGCTACGCTTGAATTACTGTCACATTTGATCGTATTGCTAATTTCAAAAGTGGCTTGTCTAGACCAATGTCAACCTTGAGTGGTGTCATCTTCCTAAGATCTCCCCAATTTTCCCAGATTGCTGAGCTATTGTCATTTTACTTCTATATGCAATGATTTCCATATTGTATTTGCTGTAACTGTGAAAACAAATTAGGTCAATAAATATTAGAGTAAAATTCTGATCGGTACACTACCCTCTTCCATATATTGATGAATTGATGTGTTCCTCATATTAAGCTGTTCATTATCGATATCATTGAAAGAGATCTATAGTTGTTATTCTAGGTCTATATGCCGTCCGAGATCGACAAGCCATTGATGTCGTTTCATTTAATTATCATAACACAAAATAATTCCTATCATACAATTCTTTACAATAAAATTCCTATTATTATAAAAGACGTTCTGAACTAGAATAGCATTGAACATATATGTTAACTTATATAACAAGTGGAAGAATTTAACTACCTTGGTAATGAAGTAACTTATCATAGATTACAGATATTGATGTGGAAATCCATATCGAAATATGAAAATTTCCATAGAAAACTCAGAAATAAAACAAGGCGAGAAACAAAAATGAAGTTCTAATGCTGTTCCGACTCTCCTATATGGACGTGAGAATTGGATTCACACACGGAAAATTGACAGACGAATTCAACCTGCAGGAATGAGATTTTTAAGGAGTGTATCAAGCTGCACTTGAATTTATAGGATTAGAAATCAGAATTAGAATCAATAGAAGACAATTTTTATCGGTTGCTCCTCTTCATGAAAATTAATAATTCTACAAAATAGACGTAACTGGTGCAGTAATTTGAATAGAATGTCACTTCAAGTTCAGAACTGAAGGCCTACTACTTATGTCGGAAGGCCGAGAAAGAAATGGGTACCAGAACAGTTTAATTAATGAACCTAATCCTTCAAGTGAAAATATTGACAATAAATGCTCCTTACTCCAATTAAACTCATCTATATTTCCGTAATCATTGCAAAAATCGATCCTGTACTCATAACCAGCTCGTGATCTATGAAGTTACGGATTTTCCTCATCATATTTTCCATCAAATACCTTCATACTTGAGTTTCTGCTATCGATCATGAACGATAGGTCAGGCAAGCTCGGTTATCAACCGAACGAAAGACATCTTGGTGTGAGAGGATGACATAAATCTCATGTGATGAGCGCTGAGGATTCATTTATCGCAGCGGACTTTTCTTTTGACACTGTAGAAGGGTGTTGGGTGGTGAAAATTGATGAGGGGGAGAAGATGAATTACGGGTGGGGGTGGGTGTTCAGGGGACCAACCACAGCCGCTAGGGGCAACGCTGGTTTCCTTAGCAACGGCCTCTCTTTCCTGTCACTTTTTTCCTGCCCTCTTGAAGCTGCTGCCTCCCTGTTTCGAGACTACTTGTCCAATTCGTTGTCCTCTGGGCCTTCACTACACCTGCAAGACACCCGGGCGAGAATACTGTCGAGTCTGCAAAATTCGTCAATGCTCTCCAACCTCACTTCCTGCACACCTTCCAACCCAAACCTCCCTGTCCTGCCATGCTTGAATCTTACAAAAGCTGGCTGAATGAGAATGGGGTTGAGCTTTGTACGATGTTTCAAATCCTGACCAATCAAATTTTTCTCTTTCATCTATTTTATATTTTTTTCTATTCGTTCCATCTTCTATCTCGCAAGAGCTTCGTTATCTTCTATGGAAGATTGTCGATGTTCGATGTAGCATAAGCTTTCAACCCATCGCCTAACATCTCCTCCTCACTCGTCACTCTTTCACATGTAAACCTATATTTTTGTTTATTCCCAATTTTTATTCACCTTCATGTTGTTTGTCTTGGTCTTCACACACTTATTACCAAGAGCAACAAAAGAAAGAAAAAAAACGATGAGACATATAGCAAATGTCTCAAATTCCTCTCCACATATTACTCCTTCCACTATTTAATTTCACCAATCATACTTTATCCATGCAGTATTGAATACGGAGCTATGAAATAAGAATAAGCTTTATAGCATGATCACAAGTAAATAGTTTTTCGCCCCACTTGGATGTAATGAGCTGGTTTTCGTGCGTCATATGGAGGCCGAAAATGATTGTTTTCTGACCAGGCCGGTAGAAGTTTTACGGCCCTAGGGCTGTAAAATAACCTTGAAGTCAGCTGATTCTGATTTGATGTGAACGTGTTTAAAAAATGGTTTATGAAACGGAATCAGTTTATGCTTCTATGCTTCTAGAATTGAATAAGTATTCTGCAATAAGATACTATCATTTAATTTGGATGAATAAAATACAGATAAGATATATATTATAAACTATTCAAATTCGATTTTCAGAGTAGGATAGAACTTCTAACCTAAGCTTCCGAAGTCAACAACAACAAGCATTGTTGACGTTGACATTCAGATTGGCCAAATTTCAAGTGTGCTAAAACAGCTGATCAAAAAACTTTTCATTATTTGTGTTTATTATTCAAGAATCGAAACATTTATAATAATATCATCTTATTGTCATTTGGAAGAATAAAAAGTATAAACTCAACCTCTTACATAATTGAACATAATCTTTAAGGTTATTTAGACAAATCAGAATAAAAAATAAAAATACTAGGACAATTTCCTGATATTCAGATTACCTCAGATTTGCTGGAGCTATGACCTTCCTGTTTTTCTTTCGGAAGTGCCTAATAAACAATTATTCTCATATTTATATTGTTTATTTTTCTGTGTGGCGAAAAATAACGTTCTCACCATGGGCAAAAATGTTTTTCCGGCTCTCAATCTTTTCTAGTCCTCGGCCTACGGCCTCGGACTTGAAAACCGATTTCGAGCCGGAAAAGTCTCATTTTCGGCCCTAGGTGCGAAATATACTATTACAATGCCTGATACTTCGACTTTTTACAATGTTGATACTTATTTTCAAAAATACATATTTCCAAAAATTCTTTTCTCTATTCACAATATTACGAAATGACATGAACATGAGCTTCTGCTTTACATTCACTTCCTTCTATTCCTTCCTGTCCCGTCCCGTTCAACCCAAAGTGATTTGGAAGATGTATGTATAATAAGGTTAAGGAAAAAATTAGGTGGATCGTACAGATGTACCTGCTTACCCTACCTCCTCAGAGTCTATCTCAGTACATTCTTCTTATTTCGAGTAGCCAGGAAGCTGGCTTTGCTCTTTATCGTTCCTATCCCGGAGCTACAGCCCTGGACCACCGGCTGATTCAGAATGTTGATAAAGACCTCAGGGCTCGATCCAATCATTATGCATTTGAACATGTAGCTTAGCAGAAGTCCATCTATTTGATTGGATAAAAATATCAATTTACAGATTTTGACATATGAGTTGATGGGAATTGCACTCAGAAATTTCTTTTGAACGAAAATCTGAAGCTAAATTTTTCAAACCACACCGGAGACTTCCCCTACTTCAAATTTTGACAACAGGGTTAACAGCTAGATGGAATTCGATGAGAGCTACCATCCAAAAACCTAACACAATTCTCACATAGAGACATGATTGAGATATCTTTCACATGATGATTATGTCAGCAAATCATAGAGACAAAGAAATAGAGCCAAAGTACTATTTACTCACGTCAACGAATGAGAACAAATAAATAAATAAAAATTAAAATAAAATGCCTATCATGCTTTGAATTATTACAAAGCTGGATCCAATCATAGAGAAAGGATGAGCGTAAGTTTGTCTCTGTTTGTCTCTGATCCAATCCTTTGAGCCATTCCACAGACTCATCACTGACATCATGTACACCTTCAACCCCATCAGAGAAAAATTGCAAGGGGCACTCTCCGGCAATACGCCACATAGTTTGTACTGCTGCACCACAATCACATGTTCGATCGTTTGTCAGGCCCCATTATGACCGCCAATGATTGCATCTAACTTCTCCTGTGCGGAAACGATTGATGAGAGACCATTGTTTTCGAGGAAGAGTCGGAATGATTGAGATATGATGAGTATTTAGGGATGTCAATCCCGGGATCCCGGTCCATTTTTGATACCTAACAATCCCGGGATTTTTCAGCGTCAATCCCAGGATTTTCGGGATTGAAAACCTGAAATTGTGAATCATATTTCTCCAAAAACAATTCAATATGGAATTTATTCATGGTGATGAATATGAGTTTCTATAACTAATTTATAGTTCTAAGTGTTTGACTAATTTATTTTACAGGCACAGTCTACAGTTGCATATACATAATAATGATTGTATACTGTAGCCTACTCTTTACTGGCTTAATAGAATTCGCATTATTAGTTCGCATAATTGACAGAAGGGTTGTTAATTGGTTGTTATGCCTCTACGTTTGTTTCTGTTTACACAGCACCACAATTACCAGTCTAGACGGCGCAATATTTGCAATAGTGCTGATGGCATTTCCTTGTAATGCATTCCGAACTTTGAAAAGACTTCAGAAATCAGAAATAAAAAAGCACTAACGATTCACTCTCTGTCTAATTATTCCTCTCCTCTTCTCTTTCACTATCATAAGTAGAATATCTAGTTGAAGTAAATATTATAGTTGCTCTACGAAATTTCATTTAGTAGTGTAGTGGTTCAGCTTTCGCGTTGTTTGGTCGGTATGGCGTTACGGTCTTACAAAAAGTATTCTATTTTATTAATAATATTATTAATTCAAGTGATATTAATACACTTTACAGTATTTGACGTAATTAAAGTGTGAGCTCTATCCCGTCCTGATGTAGGATAGAAATGCTTTTGTCTACATAAAAAAGACTCTGATGAGAGTTATCTTGCTTTCCTCAGTTCTCACTATCATCTAGGATACAGCAAATTCAAGGTAGGACATGGAATAAAACAGTTACTCCTATAATCTTGAAAACATTTATAAAAATAGAATGTTCAATTTTAATATTATTCCAAACTATATTTTTCTATTTTAATAATAGCCTCTCTCTCTTTGATGGGCCCTTTTTCATCTCCACACACTGTTACTGAACATGTAATTGAGGAGGAACAATTGGTTAAAAATGCATTAAACTGATTTTTGCCAATCCCGGGATCAGTCCCGGGATCCCGGGAATGATATTGGATAATCCCGAAATACCGGGATTGGAAATCAGTCCCGGGATTGACATCCCTATGAGTATTATTGTATTTTAGAATTGTGTAGTTCTTTGAAGGTCAAGATAGAAATAGTGATGTAGAGAAGTCACAAAATATCCATAAACCCTTTGTCACAGTTTGCCTACGTTTGTCACAGCTTTCTAGTTGTGCGCATTTGTCATGTAATCGTCCTCATATTTGAATCACGTGGTTCAACATTTCAGTTGCTCAGCTGCAGGGTGCCCCTTTGACTCCAGAACTGATGGATAGATATCCTGATCTGTTATCACAGTTCAGTGAATTTTATAGAATATCGCAAGCAATCCCATCGACAACAATGGCATCAATAATAAAATATCTCCATGTAAAATTATATTGCAATTATTTTCCCATACATCAAGAATGGAAAAAATTACGATCAAATGTATGTATATGATGTCTTTAAGATTTATTAAGAATCTTAAAAAGAATATTGATTATTCTTGAGAAGATGCCAACCCAATTCTCATTGATCTTCCCTATTCCACAATTTTTTATACGAATAAGAGTCATGAAATTAACACTCAAATTTAGTTGGACTTTATTCTTCATTGTTGGAATAGGAACATCAACATGTAATTCCAATCAAAATTGGATTTCGAGAATTTTTTGTATATTCCCTTAGATAAATAATACTGTATCAGTTACGCAATAATTTTTTTCTATAAATGGTGATGGAACATAAAATTACTTCAGATCATGTTCGTATCCAACCTGACGTGTCATAATAAATAGAAGATATAAGGACATTTAGATGCTCCTTCCATCCACTTCAAGTCATAGTTATAGGGCGTTGGAATTCATTTGTACGTGAGAAGGTGGAGTATTTGACCAATAACTTATCCTGAAAGTTACAGTATTATATCTACAACAGTCTCCAACTTATTGAAGGGTTCCCATACATATGTATGGGAAGGGAACCCATACTCTGTATATCTAAAACCATGCGTCATATGAACATTACTATTCCATACAGAATTGAAGCTGACATAATTTCCTACAATGCTCTTTGCATTTTTTTCTGTAACTTCTATAGTTTTCAAGATATCCGCACTTGAATGTGTGACATTTTTGAAAAACTCCCGTTTACTTTTCACTATTTTATAACTTTTTTAATCGATGAGAAAAATCTAAGCTGATTGTGAGCATTGAATTCTCTTCAATTTTTCGAACAATTGCACAATTTTACACATTTCGCAATAGCATTATGCAATAGTAAAAAATTGGAATCTAACGGTTTTTTTTTCAAAAAAGTCACACATTCAAGAGCGGATATTTCTTGCGAAAGAATATTGTGGGAAATTATGTGAGCTTAAATCTTGTATGGAATAGCAATGTGCGAAAGACGCATAGTTTCAAGACATGCGGGAAACCAAAAAATTGTACCTTTGAACCACCCACACACCCTTAGTGCAGGTGATAGGGGTAGGGACTTTTGATAACTCAACTACCCTTAATACAACTGCGGGGTCGAAAATTGTCTCCTCAACTTTTCCTTCTCCACTCTTTTTTGATCATTGATTGCCTGGACTAATAACATATTTATATAAGGATGTATAATTCACAACTTTCCATGTAACATTGCACATTACCTGCCTGTTTATATATAATTTGATTGAAAATTTAAATCATGTTTCATTTCAAATTTATTGAATCATTCCATATTTTTTCCTCCTCCTTCCTGTTCCTTGATTCTTCTTCTGTGTAGAGTAATGTAATAAAAAGAAAAATGTTGTAAATTGTGAAATTCACGCGAGCCCTAGATGGCGTTGACCTGGAAGCGTAGCAAGCAGCCGGCAGCCAGGCTCGGCCTCGGCGTGGTCGTACGTGCTAGAAATTAATTTTGCTTCTTTGCATGGCAGACGGCTTGCTCACAGTCGACCCGGGTCAAAAAATGGAAAAAGATTTGCCAGAGAGAAAAGATTGCCAGCGCTTTGTATTTAGCTGCTCGTCAAGCGGAACCCACTCTTTCCCTCTCCACTTCCTCTTCTCCTGTATAATGGCAGAATGCAAACTCAGCACTCTCGGCGCTCTTTGTTTGATTGTAAGAGTATAAGACCTGACACAAAGAGCAGGACACGGATTGCAAATGGCGGAGCTCAGCAGTTTGTTCTGCGTCTTATGAAGGAAACCTCGCTCTCGTACCAAGTAGCTTAATACTCAACATTACTGTTTGCTTTAATATTCCGGGCTCGTTCCCTTACATAATAATACAGGATATATTTTCCCTTTTATCCAGCCAGCTCACTTTTTCTGTGTTTCCTTCCCTTTGGCAACCACTGCTAACAAGTAGTAGCCGGTTAGCTTTGCAGAAGAGAAGGCCGTTATTATCGTTCTGATAACACAGACGAGAACGTCGTCCTAGCTCACAGCAAAAAACTCCCACTCACTCTTCCTCTCTCCTTCACAGCGATGTTAATCTTTGCTTTCAGAAATTCCTGAAATTATATTCGCTCATTATTTTTATTAGTCCGTGCTTTTCTCTTTGATAGCGCTACTCACGTTTGGTCTTTCATATTTTCTTGCTGAAAAACTTTTTCATTCCACATCTACTACGCTGAACCTTATCATGTATTCATTATACGAGGTTCTTTTTCTTCTGGCAGCGGAATTTCAAAGCAGCACTCATTAAAGCTATGGTTCCTAATCTCGTCGGCTTCTACTCCGTGGAATTAATGGGAATACACATGTTCCTTTGACCCGATAAAAGTCAACCTCTGTAGAGTTGGCTCCACTAAAGCAAACCTTGGAATTGAACCAACCGTTTTATTTGGAGAATGAATACCGTACATATATTATCCCTCATAGTTGATCTAGAGAAAATGAGAATTTCCATCCTTGAACATTGCTCTCGATTCCTATCAAATAAGTTGTTCATGAAATATGAAACGAAGTTTTATAGATGAAATTATGTTACAGACAAATGACCAATTTTATATTATGAATTCTAAATGTTGTAGCTAAATGGTCATAAAATAAAGTCATGCATGATGATGATTAAAATATGAATGAGTCTCTCAAATTGATTTATAGGTATCCTTGGAAGAAGAGTAATGTAGAAAAACAAATTTATTACATAAGAAGATCCAAATTTTCCTCAAAAATGTGAATTTGTTCTACATTGAAATCTAATAACACAATAATAACCCAGTCAATGTAAACAAAATAGGATGTTAGCTGTTGGGTGAGGTATAGGCATAGGCATATCAACGGAGTTGTTGTTCTTCTCATGTTGAAAAGAGTATTTTCTAGTTCTGGAAGAGAAATATAACTATTTTTTGTTCGAACAGTACTTTGTTTGAAAGTGCAAAGTTATGTTCTACTATGAAAATTATAATACTTCAGATTGAATGGGAGTTCATTTGCATTTATCTCCACAACATTCCTAAGCCTCTAATTCCGATTGTTATAGAAAACATATCTATAATTCATCTTCCATTGCATACTAAAGCAATTCAATTCACTTCTAATCACAAAGCAAAGTCGTCACCGATTATGATAGTCTCCTCTTCTGACGATGTATTCAGCATTGAAATTTAGCAAACCGGCCTTTCTAAAGCATCAGGTCAAATTATCGCATCATTGGTCCACTACTCGGGCAAGTGGATGATTAGTCGTTACACATTGCAATTGCTGAAATAATGGAGAACGGCTTTGAGTATTTTGGGCGGTAAGTGAATGTGAAGCCAAATAACGAGGAGAGAGTGAGAAAGGTGCATGATCAAGAAGTAATGATAGAAACGGCAGATTCAGGAAGGTAGGAAATGGATGTGGGGAGAAGTGAGGAAGGTTATTCTGTCTATGATAATCTGAGATAACCAGTTGAAGTGAACAAACGTAGTTAGTGCTTTTGATCACTTTGGCTCTTAATTGGAGAAATGGTCTGGCGTGTTGAAGGGGTGGAGCTAGTGAGGATGAGAAAATTTAAGGGGAGTGAGAGAGAAATAAGGCGAAAGAAGGAATAGTAGTGGGGGAAGAGGAGAAGGAAATGATACACTACGTGTTAGAGGGTGTATCCCACCTTCAACTTCAAATATGATAAGCTGTGTCCATGTTCATCGTTGATAACAACACTGTCTTTGATATCAGTGATATCATTTATTCCTGTTAGGATTCGATGCTAATATTGTCGATCCCCTGTGATATTGCAACTTCATTATCCAACTCATAATTTTCTTTCATAACAACATTTCTGACAGACATAGAATTGTACATAATTGTATAAATGAGGCGAATAATTAATGTATAAATAATACTCTTCAGAGATAAAAATCTTATTATCCAATTAAACGGATGATTAGAAAAAAGGAATATGATATGAGTATGTACAGGAACATGGGTGGGTGGAGGTTATAATATACAGAATGCAGATTAATACAGAATACAAGAATTGTGCAGAATAAATTTTTGGGCTCCAAGGTTTTTGTTTTTATTGTAAATTACTTTAAAAGATCGTGAGCTCTTTGATATCCAAATGATAAGTTGAAGCAGATTTTTCAAATGCTTTCATTGAGGTCATGTCGTGGAAAGGATTCACTGGTGTTCCTCCATGGACTATTGAGGTGTAGATTCTCTGCTCCATTCCTACTTTCATCTGCAAACTTTCCTATTCCTACATTCAATTCTAGGAGTTATCCTACTCTTGCAGTCCTTAGAAGTAGAACCCTCTCGGGTTATAATGCACCTCTCTTCAGATCCTTGAGACTTAATAACAGGGTGAACAATATGATTGATTTATTTGCTCCTTACAGCAGCTTTCAAAGGGATCTAAGGCAGTTATCTATTCCTGAATCAAATATCATAGAAGGGGAACAGAAAAAGTAATTTGCTTGGAAAAGTATTTCGTATGCTGAAGCATTCCTGATTAAAATGGGATTGAATGGACTAGTATATGAAAAAAGTCGTCTCCTACAATTCGTCCGCTGCAGATGACAGCGGTTGCCTTCTGTGACCGATGATTACTGATATTATGCACGGTGGACTGTGACAGTACCATATTATTTGACACGTTGCAAATCATCTGTAAGAATTTGGGACTTATATTACTTCACCAATGGCGTCATTTCACATATTGTCTGGTGCTTTATTGAACTGACATTACCGTGTCAATGTTGGCATGACAATGCATGTTGATGAGCTCGCATTCATATTGAAAATCTCATGAATGAGAATTTCTAGAGGTTCTGAATCGTAGGTGGGATATATTCCTATCGGAGAGACTTTTGAGAGATAGGTAGTAGATTGAATCTATTTCAGGAATATATCAAGAGCACTACAACTGATTTTGAAATTCAAATATATAATCAGTGATGCCCTGTTTTATTCAAGATCTATTATCATGAGCACTGCAATTCAGATATTGCCGTTGGTGAAGGGTTAGTATGCCTGTCAAGTGAACAAAAGCAGCTGAGTACGATTTCCGCACGAGCAAATCATTTTTGGATGGCAGACATCATCGAATTTACTCCTAGCTGTTTTCTCCGTGTTCAATTGCAGTAGCAGAAGTTTTCAATGTAGTTTGTAGCCTTGTCACACCAAAATAAGCTCTACAGAGTTTGTCGATGGATTTTTGTTATTGTACTCTTGCTTACTTGTTATAGTCAGTGCCATTTATTGTTATTTGAATATTTCTCAGTGTTATTCTCATTCGTTGTTTTGAAACGGCTAATTAATGAAGTTGGATCTTATCCAGTATTGTGGAAGATGAGTGATTACATTGCAGGAATATAGGAATATATTTGAGGGAAAGGTTTTTAAGGAGATACCAGCTGCATAGGGAAAAACAGTAGTTATACCTTATAAATTGTTATTACGCTACTGGTTACTTTTGTAATTTTGATAGTTGTAATTTGATCCTTGGATAATTCTTTCTTATTTAGAGATTATTCAATAAAGGTATAGGTATAGAAATGGATTCATTCCATTTCTCAGAACCTTTTTGAAACACAAAGATGAAAACTAATATTGTTTTTTAAATGAGGAATTGAAATAATTTTTTTGCTAATATATAATATATTATATAAAATATTGAAGGTTGAGGTTAGGCATAAACATTTAGTGATCGGCGACCTAACAATCGACCGAGCCATGCAACGTAGAATCTGACCAAACACCTTGGCAGAAATTTATTGTGGCAAAACGGTATGCAATTTGAAGAACAAAAGGTCTCACGTGGCTAATTATTATGATGCATGAAACAAATAATAACACATAGAAAATTAACTAGCATGTAGAGAGCATATTTTAAAAACCCAATAAAAATAATCAAATGTATCCAGGAAATAGGAGGTTACCAGGCGCATGAATACTGAAATAATTTGCATGCACCAATCACATAATGGCAATTGATAGGCGGCAATAGTATGCCGATTCAAAAATATTTGTATATATTTCTACAAATAAATAGAATTTGTATAAAATTGTTGTATAGTCTATGTTTTGGATATGGCCCGAAGGCAAAGAAATTATTAAACATACAACATAAGTAATAATTTAATATTTTAGTACGGTCTATTTGAACCTTGAATGGCGGAGGACTAGGATATTCATATTTTATGTAAATTTAGAAATTGGAAATGAGAATTGAGAAAGGAGAACGAACACTCGCCTGCCAAATGAGAGGTCCCTAAATATTATAGAGCGTAATACCTTGCTATAACTTGTAAAAATTTAAAGTTAGATTGAATTACTAAATTTCTTATAAGACTTTGTGATGCTCTTATAAAGCAAAAGTCATTTTCATTTTTTTAATAATTTTGTAACCCCTTGGAAGAGACGACTCCGGCTACCATAGTCCAGGACCACCAGGAGTTGGATCGACATCAGCAGCTCATAAGAAAATTTCGACACGTGAGTGAGAAATATTGAAATAGTGATAGGGCGCCCTCAGTGCTTCGAAATTACATGAGAATCAAAGCTAGCTCGTCGAAAGGGTTTTCTCATAAATTAAGAATTTAGTAAAAAATACTTGCGCAAGTAAATATAGTATTAAAGGTATTTTATTAGAAGAGTAACGAGTCAATACATATCAGAAGTTCTATAAATCAAAGGAGTATAAAATCTAGGCTAGTAATACATATTCATATGATCTTTAATTTCTGCAATATAATTTGCGATAGTTTGTTGTAGCTCTGATTCACTAGATGAATTGCTCTATTTATTCCGTCAGGTGCCGAATCTTGCACCCTGAGATAAAATATATATTCATTGCAAAGAAATCTATTAGATACTATAGAATTTAATATATATATTTGGATTATTGGTTGCCAATTTATCAAGCTGATTTTAAGGAATCTATTTTTAATGGAATTGTCCAAGTCGACAAGTATTAGCAAGCTAATATCGCAGCTACATGCAAAAGGATGCATATGATTATAAAATAAAAGCACATGGTAACGTTTCGTACTATAAAATTTAGAGAATAGTATTTAGCCTGTGATATTTTATTGATTTCGATTATTGTTCTATTTTTATATTATATATTTTTTTTATCGCTCTATATATTTTTTTTTGCTCTGATTTTTTTTTTGCAATATTATTCAATATATGTATCAAATTGTTTATGGTGTGCAATTTATTTTAATTCCTCAATACTGTAGGATAAGTACCATATATATATATTTATTTTTCAATGAATTATCAGAATTATTGTGGAAGCTCATATCTGGGCCTATAAAGATCTTTATGAGACTGTATCCTGTTAAAAACCACGACCTAATTTTTATAATTATATTAAAATATTTCATGCTCTACCGACTGATGCCAAGAAGGAGGCTAATCATTATTTAAATATAAAAAATAACGTGACAGTATGCAAATCCTATGAAAACAGGAAATATTCAGAACAATTGAATCGTACCTATTTGTTAAAAAATGGTAACCGAGTATTTATATTTGAAACTTTAGTTCACACCAAAAATAACTCCATGTCGCTCTGTCGATCCACAGACGTTTCTGGTGTGAACATAAACTCTGCGGATCCGACTGTCCTCAAATATCTCTGAATTTCTTTCTGAATAGTGAAATAGCTTGGTGTAAACAAGCTTAAGGCAATCAATTGGAATTCTCCTTTACTTATTTGCTCTCAATAAGAAGCATCAAGGATGCGATTATAGGATTAATGATGTACTGTCGGCTCATTCGCTAGTGAATGATGATCTTGGAGTTGTGATGGATTGCCACGTGGACTTTGACGAGCATATTGATCATTTGACATCAAAGTGTAACCAGATTACACTTCGTTCTTAGAACATGTGCAAGCTTCCAGAGAAGGGAGACCTCACTAAACCTCTCTACATCCTTGATTCGCAGTCTCCTGGAATATGCAGCACCAGTCTGGAACCTTCCATTCATCAGCATACATCTTTCGGGAACAAATTTTCACTTTTCACCCTGCAAATGTATTTGCAGTAAACATTAACTACTATGTATTATCATAGAGAAACGATAGCATGAATAGATATCCCATGGTATAGGGCGTTCATGTCGCAACTTTTACTGTTATCCCAAGCCAATAGTTCACACCAAGTTCTTTCCTATGCAGCTGTGTGACGCTGGTAGTCTCTCAAATTGTGCCGTTCATACACCATCACCCCAAAAAAACAGTAAAAATTGACAATAATCGACAGTAATCGGCTCGAGATTACAGTAAAAGTTGCGACATGAATTCCCTATACCATGGGATATCTACTTACGCTATTGTTTCTCTATGGTATTATTGAGACAGTGTTGTAGAAGATTTCTAAAGCCTCAAGATGAAATCTTGTTGGAGACAATTTGAAAATTTACTTGGCTTACCATATGAAGCAAGGCAAAATGATAGGAGCATAGGAGCATAAGGGTTTTGAAATTTGGTCACGCGCGCTTTGCAAAAAAAAGAGAGAATAAAAAGAGGAAGAGTGGAAGAGAGAGAGAGAGAAAAAAGAAAAAGGAAGAAAGAGAAAGGGAAAGGGAAAATAGAGACAAAATAAGAAAGAGAGTAAAACAAGTAAACTAAAATGAGAAACAAATAGAGAAGAGGAAGAGAATGAAATAGAGAAAGAGAAAGAGAGAGAAAATGAGGGAGGGAGAGAGAGTGATAGATAAAGAGGGAGAGAGAAATAAATCGAGTAAGAGAAAGAGATTTGATTGATTGATTGAGTACTTTATTTATGTAGATTACAATATATACTGGCTTATACACTTATATACAATAGCTTACAATACAGCAAAGTTATAGATGAATTTACATAATATAGACTAAGAAAATAACTATTGAACATAAGAGAATGAGAGAGAAGAAATATAGGAAGTGAAACAGAAAGAGAAGTGGATGGAAAAATGGAGATAGAGAAAGAAAGAGAGAATTTGAGAAAGTGAAAAGCAGAGAGAAGAGAGAGAGTAGAAAGGGAAGGGAGAGAAAGAAGAAAAAGAGAGAAAAAAAAGGAAAAGAGAGAGGAAAACGAAGAAACAGAGAAAAAGAATACGAGGAAGAAATTAAAGAAGATAGGAAGAAGGAAGAGAAGAAGAAAAAGAAAGAAGGGATGAAGAAGAAAAAGAAAAAGAAGAAAAAGAAGAAAAATGGGTGAAAGAAGAAGGAGAAAAAGAAGTGGAATAAGAAGGAGAAAAATGAGATGGAAATGGTGAAGAAGGAGAAGTCGGACAAGAAGTGGAAGAAGAAAAAGAAGATGAAGAAGAGGAAGAAGATGAAGAAGAAAAATAATATGAAGAAGAAGGAAAAGAAGAAGAAAGGGTGGTTGAAAATAAAGAGAAGAAGAAGAAGGAGAGGAAAAAAATAGTTTTATAATAAAGTGGCACGCACGTTCCTGCGACCCGGGATAACCTAGTACAGTACTAAGGAAAATTACAGTTTTGAACGCCAGCAATAAACGTTTTGTCAGCGACTATCAGGGTGAGGTTTGACATGTAAATCTCACAAAAAATTAATATTAACGCTTCTTTTTCAATTATTTTTAGAGTTCATTCCAACTTCATCAACTCACTACCCATTAAATTCTGAGATTGAGTATTTGATATCTGTAATTCCATGCACCAACACACAGTAATTACCTTTCTTCAGCTGTCTTCAATCATCTCCGTTGAGGTGGTCTTTTAGCTCTTCCCGTACTGATCATTCTAGAAGTTGTTCGCGTTCATCTTTTTTGCAATGGGATTATCATGATTTGAAAAGAATCACTGATTTTTGCTAATATCCAATTTGCAATTTATTTGTTTGCCTTGAGACAATTTTTCAAATTTTCTCTTCCCTGGTCAAGACGTGTATTGTTATGGATAATAAGCACCTGTCAAAGTGTTGTCATCTGAGCTCTACGATATCCCACCTGTTCCAATGGAATGCGTGTCATCATCCTTCTCCTTTCTATTGCGTAATAACCAAGATTGTATCCATTGAATGAGTATTCATTAAAGGCGGTTCAATTCATTTTTTGCCTAAAATCACTTGATGTTTCAAAAGCTAACATTTTCAGAAATGTTATCATTCCAGTGCTCTCGACTGATGGTGTAAACTAGTCTCGGCTCCAAATAAAGATTGTGCCGTGCTATGAAATTTAGAAAGTTAATTTTGGAATTCAGAATTTAGAAGCACACACAATATAACTTAATAGAAGGGATGCTTGATAAACATACCTAGTGCTAAGGAATGGGAAACCAGAAATGACAAGAAAGACAACGAAATAGAGAGAAGATATCAACTATATTGTCACCTCTTACAGTTAAATTCAACAATAATTGAAACAAAATGAAGTTACATCATGAAAACCGAAAATAAAATTACTAAATTTAGAAAGTTTCTCTGATATAGATAATTCGGTAATAACCTACTTAGTCTGCTTTACATTAAAAATGTTTTAGATTGAATCACAAGAAGCTTAAAGGACTCTAATTTCAGGAAGAAGAATTGAAAGTTATCATAGATATTGCTCAGAAGTTAATCATAAATAACAATAGATATTTTAAGAAAAGATCCACATAAAATTCAGAAAACCCTTAGCACATTTAGAACACACTTGGAAACTTTTAAAACACTATCAAATGTTAATTATATCTATTCTGTATCTTTATAATTATTATGAAAGCATCAAAGACAAAATATTCCTAAAAAAAATCACATCACGTAATTCTACCTTGGAAAACTATTCAAAAAATGTGTGATTTCAAAACAAATTTAGAAAAGGTTAGGGTCCTTGAAACTTCATTTGATCCTTTACAACTTTAAGATGAAAATTATTATAAAACATTAATTTATCAATAAGGGACCTTTAAACATTTCATATACTAACTCAACTTTAGTAGTTTAGTAGATTATAAAATATAAATTTAAAGAAAACTGAAATTCCCAGCTGGATCCTTACAGAGAAAATATGGCCTCACATTTCAATGTAAAGATACAACCGAAAATTTATTACTCAAACCAAATTAATAAAATTTGTAAACTATTCATTCCCAATTACGATTTAACACAAAAGGACTCTAATTCAGCACGTTTCAATTGATCAAAAAAAGGTTTACGTTTAATTGATTAGAAAAAGGTTCACGTTCAATACCCCTCCCTTTTTGAAAGTCTATAGTTACTAAAACCTATTCTGTCACATCCGGAGTTCCTGGGACGTTTGTTTAATTTGGAAAAAGTTGTTACCTCAAAACTGTCTCTTCAATTTGAATCTAGGCTCGGTGATCGAGCTCTACACGTCCAGATGGATAGGAGACAGCATACCCCAAGCTTCTAGGACTGCCATCGATTCAGAGGCATCTCAGCGGCTTAAATACACACGTTCACGAGACATTCATGAACCCGTAAATTGATGGACTCGTACATTGATGGACCCATACTTTGACCGCTGTTAGAATAAAAAAAAAAACTAGGATAATACAAATTAACTCAACTTCAGTTATATCATAAAGTCAACCTACTTTAGGTTATATAAAACTCAAATCAATACTTATTACTTTAAAACACAAATAGACATTACCTACTTCAATATATTGATTTAATAGAAAAGAATTTATTTGTAATCAGGGCCATGCCCTTTATACGAATATTTATCATTGCTTTGTTAGGAGACAAATTCATTCTTGGTGGAGATTTCAATGCAAAGCACGTGCATTGGGGATCGCGCTTAACAACACACAAGGGAAGACAGCTCTATGAAGCAATGAGAGAGATGAGGTGCGAAGCTCTTTCAAATGGTAAACCAAACTACTGGTTCACCGATACGAGGAAAATCCCAGATCTTATATATTTTTTTCTGACAAAGAATATATCGGTAAATTATTTGCATTTAGAGGATAGTTTCGATCTAAATTCGGACCACTCACCCATCATTTTGACTCTCAGTGATTCAATTCTACAGAAGGAAAATGCTTGTCCTGCGCTAGTCAACAGCCACACGGATTGGGATGGTTTCCAAAAGATGCTGGATGAAAGAATAGAGTTGAACTCGCCATTAAGAAACGAAGAACAGATTGATCGGGAGTTAGAGAAGTTTGTTACTGATATCCAACAGGCAGCATGGTGTAATACTCCACAATTCAGAAGAAGAACCACTGGAAATAATTACCCTGCGGAAATCAGAGAAATGATTGTGGAAAAACGAAGAGCAAGAAGGAGATGGCAGCAATCACGTTCCCCTCAAGACAAAAGAGTTCTAAACCATCTAACTCAAGAACTAAGGAGAGAGATTCAATGCATCAAGAATGAATCAATCAATAATTACTTGATAAACTTAACAGCAGAACGCAGTACAGACTACTCACTCTGGAAGGCACCTAAAAAAATAAAAAAAACCCATTCATCAATCTCCTCCTCTCAGGAAGCAGAACAGACAATGGGCAAGGAGTAGTGATGAAAAGGCACAGACCTTTGCAGATCATCTTGTGAACGTTTTTGAACCAAACAACACAACTGGAGAAGACACTTTAGAAGCAAAGGAGAACATCTTACAGCCAAATCAAGAAATAATGTGTGTCACAGTAGAAGAGGTGAAAAAAGAAATAAGAAATCTGAATAACAAAAAGACCCCTGGATTCGATAACTGGCTTAGTCCTCAAGCACCTACCAAGAAAAGCAATAGTTAAATTAACACACATTTTGAATGCCTCTTTCAGACTCAAATTTGTACCAGGAATATGGAAAGTAGCAGAAGTTATAATGCTACTCAAGCCAGGTAAAATGCCACATGAAGTATCATCATATAGGCCAATATCATTGCTACCTGTGCTTGCCAAGTTGTTTGAAAGGATTTTACTGAGTAGGCTAACACCAATAATTGAGAGACAGCACATAATTCCAAATCACCAATTTGGCTTCAGAGTGAAACACTCAAGAATAGACCAAGTGCATAGGATTGTGAATGTGATAGATTGATTGATTGATTGATTGATTGATTGATTTTTATTATGACGTGCTAGGTCTCGATAGACCCGTTGCACTAAACAACAGTACAATACAAAACAAGTAAACAAGATACAACACTATTCAAATGAACAAGAATATAAGTATTACAAATAAAAACAGTTAACTGTTGGAAGTTAAAATAGAATTAAATTAGATAATATGAATCAAAATGATTATAAGTAGATAATAAAGATCATGTTATGAAAAAGAGAGAGCAGAGAATGAAATAAGGAGAGAAGTAAGAGAGATGAGAAAGTAGAAGATGAAGAGAAATTGAAGAAATGATATGAATATGAATCAATTCAATTCTTGTTTACACCTGCTTCTGAGCCAATTCAATGAATATGATTTATAAATGTTATTGAAACTATGAAAATTCATGAATACATTATATAAGAATTTTTGATTTCCCAAGCAGACAGATATAGATGGAATAGAAAAGATTAAAAAATAATACTAATAAAAGAAAACTTAATAATAACTGAGAATAACAAAAACATATTCTCAAACTGAAGTTTATGTTAACGGTCTATGTACTTTCCAATTTACAATCAAATTATTGACAAGCTCACACCTACAACGATTCAAGTCATCCCCCCTCAAACTGTATAATTACCAAGATGCTGGTACAACTTATTTTTGAAAAGTTTAAACGAACCACAAAGAACTATATGATCAGGCAAATCATTCCACTCTCTTGAGGCTTTAACAACAAAAGATTTATTTTAAAATACTGTACGATGCAAAGGTATCTGTAACTTATAGTGATGAGCTCTTGTTCGACGTTGTGGATTTACATCAGTCATGAAGGTGAAAGCCTCACGAAGATACTCTGCACCGTCATTTAGAACCAAAAGTTTATATGTCAGACATAGAATGAAGAATTTTCTTCGTTCCTTCAATTTAAGCCAGTTAAGATCGTTGAAGAAAGGAGTAATATGTGCATCCCTTCTTGCATCATATATGAACCTCACAGCGACATTCATGGATCTCTGCAATCGATCATTCAGTTCATCAGATAGATCACCGTAGACAATTGAACAGTAAAAGAAAAATGGAAGGATCAAAGCGTTCACCAATGTAACTCTAACAGATTTCGGTAAATAGTTTCTGATCCTTATAAGCTGATGCATTCCACTAAAGACTCTATTGCACACATGCGTGGTTTGCTCATGCCAACTCAGAGAACTATCAGTCAAGATGCCCAGAACCTTAAGGCACTGAGAATATGGTATTTCTATACCACTGATGACCACAGCCGGATAGTTGGCCAGATCCAAGTTATTCGTCAATCTGGGATGACCAACAATCATACATTTGGTTTTCACTGGATTCAATCTCAACCCGTGTGCATCAGACCACTCTACCAGTCTAGCAATATCCGAATTCATGTGATCTATGGATTGATGGAAGTGTTGCACAGGAATATGGGGATATATTATCAAATCATCAGCAAAGAGATTGTAGTTGGCATGAGAAAATATCATAGAGACATTATTGATGTATACTGAGAAGAGGAGGGGTCCCAAAACTGATCCCTGGGGAACTCCCTCATTGACTGGTTACCATGATGAAAAGTTGTTTGAATTTCCACTAACAGCTTGGTGGCGATCAGAAAGATATGAAGAAAACCACCTTACCGCAGAGTCAGAAAATTGACACTGGTTTTTCAATTTATGGAGCAAAAGGGTGTGATTGACACTATCAAATGCTTTATAGAAGTCGAATTGAACAAGCAATGTAGCCTGCCTTCCATCCATTGCTGCTCTGATACCATCTGTCATCTTCAGAAGAGCAGTACAGGTACTATAATTCGGTCGAAAACCAGATTGATGTTTTGCAAAAAATTCAAAGCCAGCCAAATGCCTGACAACTTGCCTATGAACAGTACGCTCAAAGGCTTTAGAGATGAAGCATAGGATATTGATAGGTCTAAAATCAGCAGGAATACATGCATTCTTTTTCTTAGGTATAGGCTTGACCACTGATTGCTTCCATAAATCAGGAACAATACTTGACTGCAGCGAAAAATTGGAAATATGGGTAATAGTAGGTAATATGATGGGAAGTAGTTTCTTATAAAAATCTATAGGAATCCTGTCCACACCCATGGAGTTTTTATTGATGGCAAGAATATTCTGAGAGATTTTTGCAGGAAACACATATTCAAAAAAGAATTATTCTTCCGGAGGTGTATGTTGACATTGATTAACAAGTTGGTCGTGCAGAAAATCAGCTGTAGCAATCTGTGCAGGTGGGACAACAAAATAGTCATTGAGCTCATCAAGTGAAAGATCTGCTGGCATCTCATGCTGCTATTTAGGTTGATGTGCTCCAAGTCTGCGTACGTTGTTCCACAGAGCGCCCATTGACTTACCTCGATTGAATTGGGTATGATAGTAACGAAGCTTCGCATTATGACACAAGGATTTGACTCTATTGCTTAGAATTTTAAATGAATTGAGATCAGCCTCACTTCTAGTCGATTTGAATCTCCTCCGAACTCTATCCCTCTCACGTCTAGCGTCCAGAATCTCAGAATCAATCCAGGGAGTTGATTTATGGCGTGGGCGAACTGTACTCATGGGAGCATCTTTATCAAATATATCAGTAATCATTTGATCAAATACCGCAACCTTTTCATTCAAATCGTTAATCAACGTTAATCTACATAATTCACAAGTTGATTGAACAACTTTTTATAACAAGGTCTAATACTGTCATTAAATTCAGGTTAATAGCTTCCTCTTCAAAAATGATTTAAAATCAAAAATATCATTCTCAATTCCTTCTTATAGGTACTCTAAATTTCTACAAAACATATACCGTTCATTTTCTTCCACCATTTATCAGTTTGAATATACAAATACCACCTTCCATTACACAAGAGAATCAAAATGACTATCCTCAATTATTATACTTTAATTACATTACAATAAATACTTTGATGGAGGCTTTCATCGATAATAATTTCCTCAATTATATTATAAATCTATGACGTACCTTTAGTAGCGGTTACAGGAGTAAAATCTCCATTGTGAGGTGAAAAATTTGATATCCTCTCTTCTTAAAGCATTTACTGTGGCGGAAAAAACTAGAACATGCTATAGGAACAGATGGTTCCACAGCCAAATACTAATCAAGCCTAAAGCTGTCATAAAAGTAAAAATTAACACAAAATACTAAGACTACATTATTCAGTTCTGCTAGCGACAATGGACAGACGCTGAATGAATGCACTTCGCTTCTGTCGTCTTGCCGTGGACAGCTGTAAACGGCCTCACTAGATGGGAACCTAACCAACGTTAACTGTGATTGGCAGTTACTATTTTCTAGAAAAATTTCTGCCAATGGAAAGGAATGGTACAACTATAACTTAAGATACATTCTCCCACCAAGTGACAGCTATTTTCCAAACTCCTAACCAAATAAGGCATGATTGATAATCAATCGGACACAAATTCCTTGCCTTATAAGGTCATGAACCAGACAGATGCTCCAGGAAAATCGTTGTTTTTCTTAGTACCATAACTTCTACGCACACACTAACAAAGTCGACACAACACAACGCAGAAAAGCAAAACAAGCGGAACAAACTGTTATACAGACTGACTTCCCATGATAATTCGCATAACCCTCATCATTCACAATTGGAACAATGAATAATGCTACAAGATATTGAGCTGATAATCCAATTTCATATTTTATCAAATGAATGCTTCTGTTTATTTTCTTCCAATTTATCGAAAAAAATTGGTAGCTCATTTCAAAAACTTTCAAATAGTTCATTGGGAGTCACACTTTTTTGATGTCCCTTTATCTATATATGACTTTGGAAGTGATTATTCGCTTGAAAGCCTATGTCAAGAGGAAGAGAGAAGAGCTTAGAATCAAATATATTGATGTATTGGCTGATCAGGAGAAACTCCATCCATGCAATACGAAACAAAGTACTCCTGTACAAACAGAGATATTAAATTCAGAGTGTACAATTTTGGGGGTGTACCAAAGATGATCAATGTCATACAACGATTCCAAAACAAGGTGCTAAGGAACATTGTGAATGCTCCTTGGTATGTGAGGAACAGATATCTCCATAGAGACCTGCAAGTTAACATAGTGTCCATCGAGATGAACAGCACCTCGGTGTTTCGGAACCCACCTAAAGCTGTTGCTGTCCACTCACCTTTCTTTATCATACGTTCCAGTACCCACGAACAAGCCTATAACTCAGGAGAGCATCATTCTCATCAAAAATTGAAAAACAAATAAATAAGGTCAGCAGTGTTTGGAATGACTATTGACGAAAGTTTTTGCATTCATGTGCTTTGCAGCACCCCTGCGATCTTGCATATAAATTCACTCACATCAACAATAATAATGTTTTGGAACGGATGATAATATTTCAAACAACTTCATCAAGACCGATTGTTAAGTGAACTTTATAACGTTGCATTTTGATACACCTTCCATTCTATTTGTAAAGAGAATCAGCAAGGTCTCATTGAAAGAAACCAGAAACATTATCATCAACTGGACTATCAATCGACTGAGATAGATAAGATAATAAAGACTCTAAATACTGTAATTATTGGCAAAGGTACGAAAACTCTAGCATGCCAAATAAGGGACATGAGACGTTTGAGAAAACACATTGATATTTATTGTATAAATACCATTAAACAGAACATTTGAAAATCATGATACAAATAAGGGGAAGTAGGATTTAGTTTAATGTGCATAGTAATACAGAAGTACATTTGTACAAGAAAATACTGATGTACCAATCAGAGTCTAGTATTTAGTAGGCGCTGAAAGTATATAATTTAAAAAGCCACCACGTGGTATTTTTCAAATTTATAAAAATATGTTATCATTTGTAAAATTTATACATAATAATGATTTGCATGTGAGCAGATTCGAATGTGAAAAATATTTGTTTATTTTAAAATATCTTACAAACTATTTACTGGAGCCAAATTACATAAGGATTTGGTGAAATCCACCAATCATAGCAAACATTTGAATTATATGCAAACTAGGAATAAGGAAGTACCATTGAAAAAGAAGAGAGGAGTAATTCTCACTTGCTTGCTAGAGGTCACCAGAGTCACCAGTAAAACTTGAGAGCAGTAGACTGAACCCTTGTTGAAACGTTTTATGCCAAAGTTTAAATTTAAATTTTATTATTAATCATATTATTATAACTCAGTGCAGTCGCTATATGACAAGAATTGCTAAATTAATTATTTTCCACTGAAGAAGACGACACCAGCCCACCGGACTAATAAGGCACAGGACACACAAGGTGGAAACCATGCAACATCTTTAAGTTTGGGAAAATCTTCGCACGTGAGTTGTAAATTTTAGAGGGCCCACATTTCTTCGAATTTATGAACATAATAAAGCTTGCTCATCGAAAGTTACATTTGAAAATCAAGCTTGATTAATAATTACTCGCACATTTAGTTGAAAATGAGGGAATTCTAAGAACTTGAACTTGAATGAACTACTAAGAACTTGAATGAGAATTAAAGTATCAAGTAGCCACAGAACTATTATATATAGGCATTTTGAATTATTCTATAGGCTCATATCATTATTGCATGAAAGCAATTATAAGAAGGCTTAGGGCCAGTTTCCGAGCTCGAGATCTATAAGTTCTGGACTTACAGAGTCCAGGACTTAGATGAGCCCTTGGGTCTAAATTGACTTTTTGAGTCATGATTTCATCTTCTAAACTCCGGGGTCTATTAAGTTCTCAACATATTTGAGTCCAGGACTTTAATGCAGTAAACATGAGAAAAATTCACAATATTTTGCTGTTGTATTTTTGGCATTATAGCAAAACGAAAACAGCTGATTGCAGCAGGATAATTCAAATGAGCATGCTCTCCAAATCATTTTCTAAAAATAAAAATAGGTTTCGATTTCTTTGTAGGCCTATTCAAAGTAGAATTCAACTTTTTGAGAGATGAATGAATAAACATTTCATTTTATGCTATGCTATTATTGATCTTTAATCCTAACCATTGATTTTGGAATAAAAATCTCATTAGGCTATTGAGTTTGAAAATGTATAATTTTGTTTTAAAAAAATGGAATAATAATTTATTGATGGAATTGAATAGAGAATGCATTTATTCAAATGCTAATTAATATATAATTATTATTGAACGAAAATCCTGAATAAATGCTGCAAATCACCCCGAAGACCTCTGCTACTGCAGACATTGACAACAGGGCTAACAGCTAGATGGAAATTCGATGAGAACTACTATCCAAAAATTAGTTGCCAGCCCAGGAATCGAACCCGGTACCTCCCAATTGCTAGTCAGGAATGCTTGCCCTTACACCAAACTGACAATCTCTGGATAGCCCGGGAATCGAACCCGGTACCTCCCAATTGCTAGTCAGGAATGCTTGCCCTTACACCAAACTGACAATCTCTGGATAGCAACGCTCATTTTATACGAAGCCATAAAATAATAGTCTATTAATTAATATATTAATTAGTATTTGAATAAATGCATTCTCTATTTAATTCCATCTGTAACTAGTTGGTCACTATGGCTTCGTATAAAATGAGCGCTGCTATCCAGAGATTGTCAGTTTGGTGTAAGGGCAAGCATTCCTGACTAGCAATTGGGAGGTACCGGGTTCGATTCTCGGGCTAGCAACTAATTTTTGGATAGTAGTTCTCATCGAATTTCCATCTAGCTGTTAGCCCTGTTGTCAATGTCTGCAGTAGCAGAGGTCTTTGGGGTGATTTGCAGCATTTATTTAGGATTTTCGTTCAATAATAATTAATAATTTATTATTGTTATATTATTAATATGTTGAATATGACATTCATTAATAACATTCAGATTGGAATATAAATTCCAAGGCAAATCCTAGTATTATTTTTCTTGAACATTTTTAGGTTATGTCACAGACACGGAATAAGGTTAGTTTTTTACGCATAATTCTAATACAATTTTATTCCAAAATAAACTTGCAAACTATAAATTATGAATTTAGATGGACTAATCCAAATAATTTAGGTATTCCATGACATTTATTTGGCTTTTCAAATTAATAACACTGAATATTGTGTTTGCTCAGTTAGGTCTAGAACTTGAATTTAAACCCTACCCCAGTCGATGGTTTAAAATCATGCTGTTTTATGTCCTGGACTTAACGATTTTTGATTAATCCTTGATTCGGAAAGAGGCGAGAATCTAATTCAAGTCCTGGACTTATAAGCCCTTCACTCAGTAAGCGAAATTATAAACTCCAGGGTCTAACATGATCTCTAAACTCCAGAGTCTATTTAAGTCCTCGACTACTTCAACACTTTGATTCGGAAAGCCAATTTTCTGACTTCAGAGTTTAAAGACAGTTAGAGTCTAGAACTTAGCTAAATCCCGAGCTTGGAAGCCGGCCCTAAAAGTTTCAAAGATTATTCATTTTATCGAAGTTCCACTGTATGCCACACTCAAGCCCTGAGGGTTATGAATATTTGATACTTGATATAGTATTGGAATCTAGAATTATAGATTTTATTCGACAAGTGAAAGCAAGTCAAGAAATTGACCCTATATAATATTGTATGCTAATAATAAAATACGAGATTTATTATTTGATATGAGCAAGCCTTGTAAAATTTAAGTGAGCTACTACTGTGATATTTTCTTCCATATATATTCTCATATTGCATCATATTTATTCATGTTTCATTATCACTCGTTGAATCTCTGTGTAATATAATGGATTTTATTCGTTAAATGGTGTACCTTTCATTTATAACCCTATCTTCATGCATGACTAATCTGGTATTAGCACATCATTTCATTATTGACGTGATAATAAATATATCATTCAACTATATTCTTCACCGAATGTGTTGGACAAATCAGTGATATACAGCATTGATCATCAAATCTTCAGAAATATCATATTCTCAAGATTCATCTAAATTGTTCAGAATCATCGTCGAAATTGAATTGATTGAATAAATTAATGGAAATTAAAAGGATTTATGAACGGGTGTCGCCTTTGATCCCACTCGGTATAATCTCACATTGCTGACCCCTTTTTCAGATGGTAGCGAGTTGGATTGGTGTCGATGCTATATTGTCTTGCACAATATTTAGATCCCTTATATTTATCCATCACTTCAGCATCTATAATTGCGGAATCATTCAGAGCAACCGTAAGAATTGCAGACCGACAAAATGGCAGCAGATGGCAGCAATTGCGAGCAGAATTCTACATATAAGCTCTTTGAAGAGCTGGTAAGAACACTGTGGTATTATCATTTCAGCAGGAGAGAACATAAAAATTCTCTATCTCATTTGCTCTACCGATTATAGCTAGCTAGGCTTAAGGTGTGTACAGATTTACACGTCGCGAAAATGAGCAATTCACTTTTAATCAGCTGAAGCCAAGCTTTTTATATCTGTATCTTACCGTTTCTGTAAAAATACAGATATAGTCAGCTGATTAAAAGTGAATTGCTCATGTTCACGGCGCGTTTATCTATACGCACCTATATAATTATGTACAAGTCAGATACGGCTTTACAACTTCGAGCACAATTATTATGGAATTCAGTAGACCAGATAATGGTAATGATGTATTGCACGTCATTTTAGAAAATGGGATAAAGATCAATGTATCCTTGACTTGAAAATCCATGTCAAAAGACATGAAAAATCATAGCACACAATATGTGTTCTTGTCTTTATTCCATTTCTTGAAAAAAAAAAACACTTGACTTGGCTTGTCTTGACAGAAGACTTCCAAGTTTCCATGAACATTACAAGTAGCCTCCATATAAAGAAACGTTTGTAGATATAAATTGCCAATCCTGGGACATAATCCACCAGACTTCCACACCTAACGTAACCTAACCTAACCAAGGTCAAAGGTCAAGGTCAAAGTCAAGGTCAGAGTCAAGGTTGAGTTCAAGATCAAGGTCAAGGTCAAAACTTCATAAACTTTGAAAAAAATAATGAAAAATGGAAAAAAATTATAAAAAAATTGAATGAGAATAAGAGTAAAAATTCAAAATGAAGAAAAATTCAAAAAAAAATTGAATAGAAAAAATGGATAAATAAAAAATCAATAAAATTCAATAATGAAAAATCAAAAATAAAAAATTATAGAATTTAATAATGAAAAATCAAAAATGAATAGAAAATAAAAAGGAATTATGAAATTTCATAATGAAAAACCAAAAATTCATGAAAAATTGAAGGAAAATTAAAAAAATGAAAAACAAAATTTTTTATAATTGAAAAAAAATTGAAGGAAAATTAAAAAAGGAAAATTAATGAAATTTAATAATGAAAAATCAAAAATAAATCAGAAGGCCTCGCATCCACTGTGGAGTATATATAGTGTTCACAACAGTGGGAGGACCATCAGTGTTCAGTCAAGAGCTATAGAAGATACATCTGTTCAGTTCTAGGACCCAGCATTTCAGCACACCACCACACACACTGTGAAAAAGTATCCTAGGCCACACCACTGCCATTTTGATCTTCAATAAAATGGTATATGTTCAATAAAAGTAGCAATGAATTGCTGATTTTCATTCCTCAAATCCTCTCTACCCATTTAGTAATGTAAGAAGAAGTGATCATTCTATAGAATATACAAGGAGCTTGAATATCCAAACAGTGATGAGATAGCCTCTGGTGTGTAATGGTAGCATGTATGCTTCAAGAGTCTCAGATATGAATCCTAGAATGTGAATAAACCATTGTATCACAAGGATATTTTTTCCTAGTTATATTCAACATAATAGCATTCAATAGTATTCAGTCAGTGTCCAGTTACTGTTCAGTCACTGTTCAGTTACTGTTCAGTCACTGTTCAGTCACTGTTCAGTCACTGTTCAGTTACTGTTCAGTCACTGTTCAGACAGTGTTAATATAGGTGAGAAATCACCTTGCTATGCTTTCAAAGAAGGCTGTTCCAATGACCCCCACTCCACCGCCTCATGCCAAATGACTAATGGCCATGCCCATCAATCTTTATCAGCATTGAGGCGTCAATGGGGGACCTATCACTCTAGCTCAAGATGGTCATGCACGACCTGTCACTCTACACTAAGATGGTCATGGAGACCTATCACTCCAGATTAATATGTCCATGGTAGAACCTATTAGATCAAGATGTCCATGGGAGACCCATCACTCCAGATCAACATGGCCATGGGGACCTGTTACTCTAGATCGAAATGGCATTGAAGATAGATATTTTCAATGACTCCCACTCCACCTCCTCCATTTAGACATGACTTATTTGAAATGGACATTTCCAATGACCCCCACTCCTCCTGTCACATGACTAATGACTATGCTCAACAGTCTTCTTATCAGTATTCAACATGTCTGTATGGCATGGTTGGGTTGTCCACTCAGCTCTACTCAGTGGTCAGTCAGTGTTCAATTACTGATCAGTCACTGTTGAGTCAGTGGTCAGTCAGTGTTCAGTCACTGTTCAGTCACTGTTTAGTCACTGTTCAGTCAGTGTTCAGTCAGTGGCTCTCGGCATCCTAATGTACTTATACCTAACCTATATCTAAGGGGATGGTAGGTAATTGGTAAACAGTTTGGAATACAAGTAGCTCTTTATTGATCAATTCATCATCTATTTCATTAAAAAGTTTACTACAAACAGATATATCTCTGTTCCATAATCCAAGTTGTTTACTATATTGAGTGTGCAGAGACAATACCCTGTCATTGTTGTTGAATCACCTCACAACCTCTTTCCTTCAGGTAATTGATGCTCCTTCAAGTCAAAAGTATAGGTGTGGTAGTATTTCTCACCACTACATCATCCTCCTCCTCCTCTTCCTCTTCCTCCTCCTCTTCATCCTCTTCCTCTTCCACCTCTACCTCATCGTTACCTCATCTCTACCTCATCGTTTTCAGGACTTCAATATAATTGGAATTTCCAAATCATTTTTGAAGCTCACTATTTCATCGAATTTTGTTGCATTACCTGGATATAATCTTTTCCAGAATGATAGATCAGATAAAGCTTGTGGGGGTGTAGCAATTTATGTGAAAGATGGTATCAAAACAAAAGTTTTAATCACATCTAAACAAGAGTATTGTTCCAGACCAGAGTTTATGCCACTTGAATTATCCTTATCTAGTACTGATAGATTACTCGTTGGTATCTGTTATCACCCACCAAAAATAGGCCACTTTACAGATTTCGAAAGTGCCTTGCTTTCTCTTATGCCTTGTTATAGCCGTATACTTGTTATGGGGGATATGAACACCGACTTGAACATGACAAATCATAACTTTGACTACTTTCAGCTGACTACTATTTTCCAATGCCTAAACATGACTATTCTACCTCTCGATCCAACTCATCATACTAATGAATCTGACACACTCATTGACCTTCTCATTGTTAGTGATCCTAATTAGGTTGTTCAAGCAGGCCAAATCCCAGTCCCAGTTATTTCTGGACATGATTTGATCTACTGTATACTTTCCCATAAGATACCAGAATAGAAAACTATCACTTATAGAGACTTCAAAAACTTTGATGAAGCCGCCTTCCTGACTGATGTGGCTCAGACTTCATGGCATCAAATTGAAGCGTTATCCTCAGTTGATGACACAGTCAAGACTTTCGAGAATTGACTCTGTATGGCAAACATGCACCTTATGTGACAAGGAGTATTAATAGAAAACGACGAGTACCATGGATGACTGAAGATGATGGGACGTAGAGACAAAGCACATAGAAAATTCAAAAAGACATTCGAATTGGACAGTTTGATAAGAGTATAGGAGACTTAGAAATAGAGTTAAACAGGAATTACGGAACTCAAAGATTAGGTACTTGAATTTGTTTATGACAAACAATAGACAAGACTCTAAATCACTTTGGCAGGGAATAAAAGAATTCGGGCTTGGCAAACAGAAATTGAATCCACAAATTGACTTACCATTGAACAATATAAATGACCATTTTGTTTCACACTCTAACCAACGCGACGAAGTTGTCATTGCTAATCATATCGATGATCTTGAAGAGCAGGTTACAAACTTAGATTTACCAATTACTGATCAATTTCATTTCCATCCAATCTCAGAAGACACTTTCAGAGCAATTCAACGTATTCATAGTAATGCTACAGGTGTAGACAAAATTCCTATTAAATTTATCAAGAAGATGTTATTTGCTGTTTTACCAACCATTACATACATTTTCAACAAGTCACTTGAAGAAGGCATTTTCCCTGAAAACTGGAAGTTTGCTCTGGTTCGCCCTCTAAATGAAGTTCCATCACCCAATAAAGTTGAGGATTTTAGACCAATCAGTATTTTACCTGCATTGTCCAAAGTGCTAGAAAGACTCATTCATGCTCAAGTTGTAACATTTCTAGAAAACAATAGTAAGCTTCATAACTTTCAATCAGGCGTTAGAAAATTCCATTCAACTGAAACAGCTCTGCTTCGTGTCACTGATGATATGAGGTTAACTATGGACCAAAGAAAATGCACCATCCTCAACCTATTTGATTTTTCTAAAGCATTCGATACTGTTGATCATACAGTCCTTCTGAATAAATTGGCTATTCTTGGTTTCAGTCACAACTAGTTAGTTTGGTTTAAATCCTATCTATCAGGTAGGGAACAATGTGTATCTGTCGGTGACAAAAAGTCTACTTGGAAAAATGTTATGCATGGAGTACCACAAGGTTCAATTTGAGGCCCTCTCCTCTTCACTTTGTATGCTAATGACCTTTCTTCCATTATCAAATTCTCAAGTTTCCATACTTATACAGACGACCTTCAAATCTATTACGGCTGTCTCATAACAAAAATTAATGAAACAGTTGGAATAATGAATCAGGATATCAATTTGATAGTGGAATGGACAAAGAAAAATGGCCTTAAGCTTGATCCCATCAAAACACAACCCATTATAATTGGATATTCTCGTCTTATAAACAATATTGACCTTGAATCGATTCACAAAATTAGTGTAGACAGTAATGACATTCCTTACTGTAGCTCAGTTAAAAATTTAGGCATTATTATGAATAATACTCTTGACTGGTCAGAACAAGTGAACAAAACTTGTAAAAAGGTATTCTCAGCCATGCATGCATTGAAGAAAATGCATGATATTCTCCCTAGAAACATTAAATTATTATTGGTTCAATCTCTCATCTTCGCACATTCAATGTATTGTAATTCTGTTCTTAACAATATGCAAGTCACTCTGAATGATAAACTACAGTGTTGCCAAAATTATTGTCTACATTTCGTCTACTCTCTCCAACGCCATGATCATATCACCCCAGCCCACATTGCTAGTTCAACATTAAAGCTTCCCAATCAAAGGCTTTTTCTAATAGTCAAGCTTGTTAGAGATATCTTGAAATATGGTAATCCAAACTATTTTAAAGATGATTTCAAATTTGTCTCTGAAGGTAGGAGGATAGATGCTTCACATACTAGAACTGGAGAAAGTACTTTAAGGATACCCAATCATCGAACTACTATTTTCAAAAAATCCTTCTTAGTCAGTGCCTGTCGTGCATGGAATGCACTTCCTGTTTCTATCAGATCCATCGAGAGCCGAGCAAGCTTCATCCTGACTTTAAAAAATCATCTTTTGGAACAAATGACTGAAACTGTCCGGCCCTAGAATGATCACATGACAACCATCCCCCACCCATCCCACAAACACAAACCTTTAAACCTGTTATAGAATGAATTGTATAAAAAAAAATATATATATATATATATATATATATATAAACTCATGTTATTTTAATTATCCACTGCATACTGCAGTATATTACTGAAAGTTGATTACCCTGATCTACTTTCAGCCCACTTCATTTTATCAATCAATAATTTGATCTTATCTACCTATATAATTATTTTACTCTATCAATTTTCTGTTTTTTTCCTCTTGAATATTTATATCAATTTAAACTTTTACAAAATTTCCATTCATGAATAAATCCTCAGTTTAATTAATCAAATTAACGTTTTGGTAGAGAGTTAGTGGGGAGGATATTTTTAATATTCTTTCCGAAGAATGGACATTGATATGTCCAAAGCTCTGCCAATTTATGTAGATGCATAACAATATAATTATCTATAGTTATTATATTACAAATTACTTTTTCATATCATATACAGTTCAATAATTATTTTCTTAGTCTATATTATGTAAATTCATCTATAATTTGCTGTATTGTAAGCTATTGTATATAAGTGTATAAGCCAGTATATATTGTAATCTACATAAATAAAGTACTCAATCAATCAATCAATCAATCGTTCTCCTCCACCTCCATATCAGATTCCTCTTCCTCATCTTCTAAATGATCCTCATCCTTCTTCAGATCAAATAGGAAGATTGATGGTAAATTTGTCTCACCATAGTCACCTCACTTTGAGAATAGGAGTACCATATTCTCTATTGTTCCAGATACACAGTTGATCCACAAAATGTCTGTTCTCCACAGATGATTCCAGCACAATGAATCTAATCTGCTATGTATCCAATATACATCCATATTTGTACAGCATTATGATTTTGATTGTACCTCAATGTATCACCTAGTGTCTAAGGTGTTGCTGTTCTCTGCTTTCTCAAGTTAAGTCCTTTACCGACCTTCAGTCTCTGCTGTCTCAAGTGAAGACCTGTACCAAACTTTGATCTCTGCTGTCTCAAGTAAAGACCTGTACCAACCTTTGGTTTCTGATGTCTCAAGTAAAGACCTTGATCTCCTTTCATTGATTTTTTTTTATGGTTGAATCTTTTGTTTCTTCCCCTTCTCAGCCACCCTGCTGACTTTCTTCAGTGATGCCTCCCCCAAACTTTGCCTAAGCCTTCATGATGTTGGTGACTGCTAGTGTTGCAGCTTTTTCCAACACCCCTGCATCTTCAGATCTCACTCCATCCCATTCTCTTTCTGCCAACATGCTGTCTGCTACTGCTCTGCTTGCTGTATCACCACTCTTGGAATAGGCAATATCATGCTCCTTGCAAGCCTGATCAAGTTTGTTGATTTCTGGATCACCTTGTGCTAATGGCTTCTCAAGTTTTGATCCTGATCCACAGTACTGATAGCCAGGGATATGAAGTTCAACTGGTAGTATATCCATTGCCTTATTAACTATTGTACCAGCAGCACCCTTGACAATTTTACCAGTAACATTTCTGATAGCTGACAGAACACCTCTTCCTCTATAGATCTTCTGACTTTTCTTCTAACAAAAATCATGCCTTGGAGCAATAAATCCTCTCCCAATCACTTGTCTCTCAGAATGTCTTTGACTGCCATCTCTGCCATCATCCAAAAGGCGTTTGATTGTATTCTTATACTTGGCTCTGTTGTAGTTAACAATCTCTCCTCTTGGATCATTGTTCTGTCTGTGCACACTGGTCCAGTTCAATATTTCTCCATAGGCCTGTCTGTCAGCTGTTGTTCCATGACTTTCATCCAATAATTCTTATCATCATTCTGTCCATCTCCAGACAGCTCCTCATCACTGCTATCTTCATATCCTCTACTCATATTATACTCCTCACCCTCATTCTCTTCAAATGCCTGCTTTCAGGCTTTCCATAGTTGTCATCCAACTCCTGATGTGCCTGCCATACGACTTGAAACTTCTCCAGTTCCATATGATTCAAATGTTGGTGACTCTTCATCAATGCTGGAGAGTTGGAGCTTATGTTTTGCTTTCCTTGCATTAGTAAGTCCATGCCTTGTATATGTGACATGTTAAACAATTGGTGTTGTTGGTGGAGTAGAATATATGTGGTCTGTTGATGCTGCTGAGGAAGGACAATGTTCTGATGATGACAGCTCCAGCTTGGATTGTCTCTGCCTACTCTTTTCATGCCTGGAGTCCATTTTTATTCTAGGCTTCAGATATTTGGGATACTTCTTGGATGCTCTTGATGGAGGTAGTTGTGGTTGTTGAACTGGCAGCTGTTGGAGAGTTTTGACTGAGTTGGCTAGTGGCTCAGCTAGAGGTTTGAAGTGTTCCACACGTTTCTCTTCTGCAATCCGTCTACCCAGCATGATTTCCTTATGCCTCTTTTTGATTCCATGCTTCAGCCTAGCAATCTCCAATATGGTTGGAGCAACCTCTTCCAATGTTGGCTTATGGTTTCTTTGTTTGATATACATACTTGTCAGTGTTTATCAGTATACTGAGGTCTGAGAGTTTGAGCTCAGTTATTTATACATCTTGGACCCATCCCAAGTGCCAAGTGCCACTGACTGACCAGTGACTGAACACTGACTGAACAGTGATTGAACACTGACTGAGCAGTGACTAAACACTGACTGACCACTGAGTGAACAGTGACTGATCAGTAATTGAACACTGACTGACCACTGAGTAGAGCTGAGTGGACATCCCAATCATGCTATACAGACATGTTGAATACTGATAGAAAGACTGTTGAGCATAGTCATTAGTCATGTAACAGGAGGAGTGGGGGTCATTGAAAATGTCCATGTTGAATAATTCATGTCTAAATCGAGGAAACTGTGCATCATGCTGTATCTATGGCAGTGAAGTCTATTTTGAGGAACTTCAGGCATTGAAGGAGGAGAACAAACAGCTGCACGATAGAATTCGTGAGCTAGAGGTGTCTTGTCACCTGAAGGTCGACGACCTCGAGCAATACGGGCGCCGACATTCAATACGTATTTTGGGATCCCGGAGAGTGACAAAGAAGACACGGACCTGCTGGCGCTTGATGTCTTCAACAAGAAGCTGAACGTGCCCGTGACTCTGGCGGATGTCAACCGCTCGCATCGCGTTGGAAGGCGTCAACCACCTCAACAAGGGCAAGCTAAACCCAAGGACCGACCCATCATAGTACGACTCTGCAGCTACCGGACCAGGAAGATGATCTTCGACGCTAAGAGGAAGCTGAAGGGTTCCGGCGTCACCATTCGCGAGGATCTGACTGCGGAGCGTCTCAAGATCCTCAACGCTGCGGCCGACCGTCATGGGCATAGGAATGTCTGGTCATCGGACGGGAGGATCAAGATCTCTATCGGCGAGGGAGGATCCAAGAGGGTCCACACAGTCGAGAGGATGACCGACCTTCAAAAAATAAAGGTAAATTAAATCATTTCAGGATTCGATGACTAAGGTGCCCTTCACTACATAATAGGAAATTCGTATTAATACATTTCACAGTAGATATACCTTGGCATTTTTCATGAGCTGGCTTTCTGTTCTATAAATGAATCTTTCCACTGCTATTTATGATTATATATGAGGCAATTATTTCAAACTAAGGAGATCCACATTTGTTAATACTGATTAATAATTTATCTTGATATTAATTCCCAAAACTACGTTCAATGCATCAACTACTATACTCCAGAGGGTACTTAGAGAATCATTATCTCTATTCTTACTAATAATTATTACATCTCTTACCAAAATTATTTCCATAATTAATAATTTTCGAAATGCTGAATTTCAAATAAATTGGATGATTAACATACGTTATAGATATGGATGTAATCTATAGGTAAAGATAGTAATCTCCTATATAATGATATCTTCTACTGTTGCCACAGCTTGAACAATAGAAGCTAATGTGTGAAGAATTATTGATAGAACAGAGGGGTGGGTAGTCTGTTCATATGCTTATATAGGGGCTGTGTTTCATTTAACGTTATCTTAGACATTCATCACTAAACTATTACAGTTCTCAATTTACTACTTTTATCTTATTGCAACTCCCAATAGTTAATTATACTTCTAATACTATAAATTATTTTCACACTTCACCGTTCAATACTATTTAAAACTCATCTAAAATAATCTAGCACTTTCTCCATCGTCTCCTCTACTTCTTATTTTTCTTTCTCGTTTCTCTTCTTGATCTTATATTTTAATGATAACTTGAATATTGTTGTTGCGATGATGATTATTATTCTTTTCTATTTTTCTTCTCCTTCTTCTTCGTTTCTTCTTCTTCTTTTTCTTCTTCTTTTTCTTCTTCTTCTTCTTCTCTTCTTCTTCTTCTTCTTCTTCTCTTCTTTTCTTTTCTTCTTTTTCTTCTCTCCTTGATTAATTCAAGATCACAATGCGATGTTCTATTTCTTATTCTATAGTTCAGTTTCATAAGTTCTTCGCAATTTGTGCACATTCCTTCTTCCTCTTCTTTTCTTCCCTATTATCATCATTATTTTCCCTGTGATTTTTCCACTTGCTATCCAGCATGTTCAAATGTTTATTTCTCTTTCTATATCTATTTATCTTTCTACCTTTCTCTTTCTATCTGATTACCCTCTATCTATCTGATTACCTTCTACTAATATCCATATATTATATTATAATATCCATATATTTATCCATATAATATTCGATTCTTTCCCACATTAAATCATACTATTCCTCTTCAATTTTATGCGAATATTATTCATTATCAGTTGTATTAAGTATCTTTCCTCTATTGATAACTTTCTTCAAAGATTTTTCGTTTTTCTGCTGGCTTCTTCTTCTCTTTTTCAGTTGTTACTGGATCCCATTTCGCTCTATCTTCACCATGAACACGATCTTCCACTACTGGATTTCATCTCTCTCTATCTCCACTTGGACTCGATTTTCCACCACTGGATTCCATCTCTCTCTGTCTCCACTTGGACTCGATCTTCCACTACTGGATTCCTTCTCGCTCTACCTCCACTTGGACCCGATTCTTCCACTACTGGATACCTACTCGCTCTATCTCCACTTGGACCAGATCTCCCACTACCAGTTCTTCCTCAATCTTCATCTTATTCACCATTAGGATTATTCATCACCGAAACTCCACACATCTACATCTTATTGTGTTTAGTGAATTTTTGAACTAGTGCTTTAAATAGTGAAGGGAGCCGAACTGTCAAGGCATACTGAATGCACTCGAATCAAGAGACTTTTTCATTTAGGTTAAGTTTTATCAGTTTCATCCCCATTTCCCCCGTCATGTGTCGTTCTGAGGTCGGTTCACGATTGGTCTGCTGCTTCCATGATGCCTCTCACTGACACGTCAGCTCGCTCGCCCTCAAGTAGGTATGATTATTTCAATAATAGTAATAATGACGCAGGTATGTTTCTAGCAAATAAGCTCCACTCTTTCAAAAAACTTTTCAAGGCTGCTCACCTTAACGTACAATCCCTCAGTTGCCACATTGATGAACTCAGAGCAATCTTCCGTTTTCAGGACTTCAATATAATCGGAATTTCCGAATCATTTTTGAAGCCTAGTATTTCATCAAATTTTGTTGCATTGCCTGGATATAATCTTTTCCGGAATGATAGATTAAATAAAGCTTGTGGGGGTGTAGCAATTTATGTGAAAGATGGTATCAAAACAAAAGTTTTAATCACATCTAAACAAGAGTATTGTTCCAGACCAGAGTTTATGCTACTTGAATTATCCTTATCTAGTAATGATAAATTACTCGTTGGTATCTGTTATCGCCCACCAAAAATAGGTCATTTCACAGATTTCGAAAGTGCCTTGCTTTCTCTTATGCCTTGTTATAACCGTATACTAGTTATGGGGGATATGAACACCGACTTGAACATGACAAATCGTAACTTTGACTACTTTCAACTGACTACAATTTTCCAATGCCTAAACATGACTATTTTACCCCTCGATCCAACTCATCATACTAATGAATCAGACACACTCATTGACCTTCTCATTGTTAGTGATCCCAATGAGGTTGTTCAAGCAGGCCAAATCTCAGTCCCAGCTATTTCTAGACATGATTTGATCTACTGTGTACTTTCCCATAAGATACCCAAGCCAGAACAGAAAATTATCACTTATAGAGACTTCAAAAACTTTGATGAAGCCGCCTTCCTGACTGATGTGGCTCAGACTCCATGGCATCAAATTGAAGCATTACCCTCAGTTGATGACATGGTCAAGACTTTCGAGAATTGGACTTTGACTTTGTATGACAAACATGCACCTTATGTGACAAGGAGGATTAATAGAAAACGACGAGTACCGTGGATGACTGAAGACATACTTAAGATGATGGGACGTAGAGACAAAGCACATAGAAAATTTAAAAAGACATTTGACTTGGACAGTTTGATAGAGTATAGGAGCCTTAGAAATAGGGTTAAACAGGAATTACGGAACTCAAAGATTAGGTACTTGAATTCGTTTATGACAAACAATAGACAAGACTCTAAATCACTTTGGCAGGGAATAAAAGAATTCGGGCTTGGCAAACAGAAATCGAATCCACAAATTGACTTACCATTGAATAATATAAATGACCATTTCGTTTCACACTCTAACCAACGCGACGAAGTTGTCATTGCTAATCATATAGATGATCTTGAAGAGCAGGTTACAAACTTAGATTTACCAATCACTGATCAATTTCATTTCCATCCAATCTCAGAAGAAGACACTTTCAGAGCAATTCAACGTATTCATAGTAATGCTACGGGTGTAGACAAAATTCCTATTAAATTTATCAAGAAGATGTTATTTGCTGTTTTACCAACCATTACATACATTTTCAACAAGTCACTTGAAGAAGGCATTTTCCCTGAAAACTGGAAGTTTGCTCTGGTTCGCCCTCTAAATAAAGTTCCATCACCCAATAAAGTTGAGGATTTTAGACCAATCAGTATTTTACCTGCATTGTCCAAAGTGCTAGAAAGACTCATTCATGCTCAAGTTGTAAAATTTCTAGACAACAATAGTAAGCTTCATAACTTTCAATCAGGCTTTAGAAAATTCCATTCAACTGAGACAGCTCTGCTTCGTGTCACTGATGATATAAGGTTAGCTATGGACCAAAGAAAATGCACCATCCTCACCCTATTTGATTTTTCTAAAGCATTCGATACTGTTGATCATACAGTCCTTCTGAATAAGTTGGCTATTCTTGGTTTCAGTCACAACTCGTTAGTTTGGTTTAAATCCTATCTATTAGGTAGGAAACAATGTGTATCTGTCGGTGACAAAAAGTCAACTTGGAAAAACGTTATGCATGGAGTACCACAAGGTTCAATTTTAGGCCCTCTCCTCTTCACTTTGTATGCTAATGACCTTTCTTCCATTATCAAATTCTCCAGTTTCCATACTTATGCAGACGACCTTCAAATCTATTTAAGCTGTCCCATAACAAAAATTAATGAAACAGTTGGAATAATGAATCAGGATATCAATTCGATAGTGGAATGGACAAAGAAAAATGGCCTTAAGCTTAATCCCATCAAAACACAACCCATTATAATTGGATATTCTCGTCTTATAAACAATATTGACCTTGAATCGATTCACAAAATTAGTGTAGACAGTAATGACATTCCTTACTGTAGCTCAGTTAAAAATTTAGGCATTATTATGAATAATACTCTTGACTGGTCAGAACAAGTGAACAAAACTTGTAAAAAGGTATTCTCAGCCATGCATGCATTGAAGAAAATGCACGATATCCTCCCTAGAAACATTAAATTATTATTGGTTCAATCTCTCATCTTCCCACATTTAATGTATTGTAATTCTGTTCTTAACGATATGCAAGTCACTCTGAATGATAAACTACAGTGTTGCCAAAATTATTGTCTACGTTTCGTCTACTCTCTCCAACGCCATGATCATATCACCCCAGCCCACATTGCTAGTTCAACATTGAAGCTTCCCGATCAGAGGCTTTTTCGAATAGTCAAGCTTGTTAGAGATATCTTGAAATATGGTAATCCAAACTATTTTAAAGATGATTTCAAATTTGTCTCTGAAGGTAGGAGGATAGATGCTTCACATACTAGAACCGGAGAAAGTACTTTAAGGATACCCAATCATCGAACTACTATTTTCACAAAATCCTTCTTAGTCAGTGCCTGTCGTGCATGGAATACACTTCCTGTTTCTATCAGGTCTATCGAGAGCCGAGCGAGCTTCAACCTGACTTTAAAAAAACATATTTTGGAACAAATGACTGAAACTGTCCGGCCCTAGAACGATCACATGACAACCATCCCCCACCCATCCCACAAACACAAACCTTTAAACCATGTTATAGAACGAATTGTATATATATATATATATAAACTCATGTTATTTCAATTATCCACTGCATACTGCTGTATATTACTGAAAGTTGATTACCCTGATCTACTTTCAGCCTACTTCATTTTATTAATCAATTATTTGATCTTATCTACCTATATAATTATTTTACTTTATCAATTTTCTGTTTTTTCTCTTCAATATTCATATTGATTAAAACTTTTACAATATTTCCATTAATAAATAAATCCTTAGTTTAAATAACGAAATTAACGTTTTGGTAGAGAGTTAGTGGGGAGGATATTTTTAATATTCTTCCCAAAGAATGGACATTGATATGTCCAAAGCTCCGCCAATTTATGTAGATGCATAACAATATGATTATTATCTATAGTTATTATATTACAAATTACTTTTTCATATCATATACAGTTCAATAGTTATTTTCTTAGTCTATATTATGTAAATTCATCTATAACTTTGCTGTATTGTAAGCTATTGTATACAAGTGTATAAGCCAGTATATATTGTAATCTACATAAATAAAGTACTCAATCAATCAATCAATCAATCAATTCTCTTTCTGCCAACATGCTGTCTGCTACTGCTCTGCTTGCTGTATCACCACTCTTGGAATAGGCAATATCATGCTCCTTGCAAGCCTGATCAAGTTTGTTGATTTCTGGATCACCTTGTGCTAATGGCTTCTCAAGTTTTGATCCTGATCCACAGTACTGATAGCCAGGGATATGAAGTTCAACTGGTAGTATATCCATTGCCTTATTAACTATTGTACCAGCAGCACCCTTGACGATTTTACCAGTAACATTTCTGATAGCTGACAGAACACCTCTTCCTCTATAGATCTTCTGACTTTCCTTCTAACAAAAATCATGCCTTGGAGCAATAAATCCTCTCCCAATCACTTGTCTCTCAGAATGTCTTTGACTGCCATCTCTGCCATCATCCAAAAGGCGTTTGATTGTATTCTTATACTTGGCTCTGTTGTAGTTAACAATCTCTCCTCTTGGATCATGGTTCTGTCTGTGCACACTGGTCCAGTTCAATATTTCTCCTTAGGCCTGTCTGTCAGCTGTTGTTCCATGACTTTCATCCAATAATTCTTATCATCATTCTGTCCATCTCCAGACAGCTCCTCATCACTGCTATCTTCATATCCTCTACTCATATTATACTCCTCACCCTCATTCTCTTCAAATGCCTGCTTTCAAGCTTTCCATAGTTGTCATCCAACTCCTGATGTGCCTGCTATTCGACTTGAAACTTCTCCAGTTCCATATGATTCAAATGTTGGTGACTCTTCATCAATGCTGGAGAGTTGGAGCTTATGTTTTGCTTTCTTTGCATTAGTAAGTCCATGCCTTGTATATGTGACATGTTAAACAATTGGTGTTGTTGGTGGAGTAGGATATATGTGGTCTGTTGATGCTGCTGAGGAAGGACAATGTTCTGATGATGAAAGCTCCAGCTTGGATTGTCTCTGCCTACTCTTTTCATGCCTGGAGTCCATTTTTATTCTAGGCTTCAGATATTTGGGATACTTCTTGGATGCTCTTGATGGAGGTAGTTGTGGTTGTTGAACTGGCAGCTGTTGGAGAGTTTCGACTGAGTTGGCTAGTGGCTCAGCTAGAGGTTTGAAGTGTTCCACATGTCTCTCTTCTGCAATCCGTCTACCCAGCATGATTTCCTTATGCATCTTTTTGATTCCATGCTTCAGCCTAGCAATCTCCAATATGGTTGGAGTAACCTCCTCCAATGTTGACTTATGGTTTCTTTGTTTGATATACATACTTGTCAGTGTTTATCAGTATACTGAGGTCTGAGAGTTTGAGCTCAGTTATTTATACATCTTGGACCCATCCCAAGTGCCAAGTGCCACTGACTGACCAGTGACTGAACACTGACTGAACAGTGATTGAACACTGACTGAGCAGTGACTAAACACTGACTGACCACTGAGTGAACAGTGACTGATCAGTAATTGAACACTGACTGACCACTGAGTAGA